>NC_073377.1:129146977-129446977 GCF_028641065.1 Leucoraja erinaceus | reverse complement strand
CTACCCCAGTGCTATTGCACTAGCCATCTCCCTTGACGAGGGATTGATGCAACAGCGGAGTTTGAGCTATGCCTCCTCCAATTTATAGCACACCCTTTTGCTCCCTCTTTTGAGGCTAGCTAAGGAGGCCAGGGCTGGGCTGGCTTAAACGCTGGGCAGGCGGACGAGAACAGCAGTATGCCAGGGGAGCAGGATCAGGAAGAGCTACTGGGTGTCGTGGGCCACTACATGGCTCCTCCACGCGACCATCTTCCCAACAAAGCCCTGCAGGAGCAGGCCTTTCTAGAGGAAATCCGCAGGCAGCTGGGTCAGCAGACTCGCAGACAAGCAGCGAATTCTGAAGCTCCTAACAGAAGGGTCAAGATGTTACCGCCTTTGCTCGTTTTTTCCACGGATCATACTCACCTGGCAGGCGAGACGCCATGATCACCAAGGTGGTTCTCCCAGGATGAGACTATCCCGTTGCACTACCAGGGTGCTGACGCCTAAGATGTTCCCAAATTTGGGATACTCGACTGAACAATGGTGCATATAGACCTGCCCGCAACCCCAAATATACGGGGCTATGCAAACCGCTGCTGCGGGAAGAGAGGCAGCTAAACCTGTGGGCCTCATGAGAGCGGGCCATGGAACGAGCAGGACATCGCATCCAACACCCAGCTGGCAGCACCCCTCGGCATCCACCAGCAATATCAAACAAGGACTGGTGAAAGCCTGGCGACCGCTTCACATTACCCCCAAAGTTCTTTTTTAGACAGGGGCCCAGAGCGGAGCCGTGGGAAAATGCGCCGCCCCACCGACAGCACCAGCATACCAGCAAACTAGGCCTTCATGAAATAACAATAAACATGGAAGTAGGTAGTCTGGTTCCTCCCAGTTTACACTAAATAAGGGTGTTCTACTAACTGCGGGGGGGGGCATTTACACTTGTTGATAAAGCATGGGATGCTGTCACAAATAACTAAAATATACTCAACAGTATTAGAGGATAAAAACGAATTCAAATTGGGCATATTACCGCCAGTTCAGCAATGCGCCCAAAGGGCATTTTCTCCCTCTAAGAAAAGAGAAGTGAGAAGGTCAAGCTGAACTAGAAAGGTTCATTACTAAACGGATCATGGGAGTAAACATGAACCATTGGAATTTGTATCGAATATATTCACAAAAACTACAAAAGATGGTGAATGTAGCATCATCATTGATCTAATATCACTAAATAAATCTGTTGAGTATATACACTTTAAGATGGAGACGGGTTTTTGTCACTGCCAGACATCTGATCTCCCAAGGATACCTATGGGGAGCATTGATATGGAAGATGCTAACTATCTTATATCCATACACTAGGATCATTATAGATACCTAAAAATTTTTACCTGGATAATGGATATCCCGGTTAGGGCAACCATGGGAGCATAGAGCATTCCCTATGGTCTAACCTCAGCCCTAAACTATTATAAATATTAAAAACGGCCATGAAAATATTAAGAAAACAAGCATAATCATGGCATATATTGGATGATATCCTCATATTAGGGGAAACAAAGGACTTAGCTGTGGCAGCAGTTCTAGCTACGAAACAGCTCCCTAAAGCTCTGAGGTTTATCCCACGCCCAGATAAACCAGAATTGAAGCGTTAACTACCAAGGATTATCTGGGCTTCAATAATAATTCCGTCCATATGACTGTTACTTTGCCAAGGTACTTGGGTCACTATAATCAAATCATGAATGTACCCACTGAAGCTATATCACAATTAAGGTGGTGAGTAGACATATATTTGGCATAGTTTTCAGCCCTATTATCATCACCAATCCCAACTTGGTTATTAAAAACCGATGCCAGTACTTTAGGCTGGGGAGCAACTAAACTCCATATCCAGCACAGGTAACAGATGGACCAATTCACAAACATCGTTACTACACATACCGGGCATCAACTACTTGGGATTGGTGATCGCCTATTGGGCTAAAAAGCATATGCATTTCAAATGCAGCACGTACATATGTGGTTACGGATTGATAATACTATGGTGGTGGCTTATATCAACCATATGGGGAGCATAATAATCATTGTTGTGTAACAAATTGCAACAAATCTGGCAATGGTGTGTCAAAAGACATTTTAACTATCAGCTGCCTATGTCCTAGGAAGCTAGAACACAGTGGGAGACACCATGTCACGGGGTAAAATTTATGATTACATTGAATAGATGTCAAACCCAAAATATCTGCTAAAGGTATTAAGCAGTTTGAAAGCCAGATATCAATTTGGTTGCACAAGAAGGAATCACCAGTAACCTATGTATGTGACTTAGGAACCAGATTAGAGGCAGCAGCGATAGATGCCTACATGCTGGAAGGGGGAATTTCTGCTTTGCCTTCCTCCCTTCTGCCTCATCAGACGGGCACTTCGCAATACAGATGGGAGTCTCCGAGATATTGAACGTGCCCGACCGGCCTACACAGCCATGGTTCCCAGTTTATCACGACACGGTGGGCGAGTCACCTATGGATTTCCCTGGTGGACCATGGTTGCTGACTCAACCCAGTATCAGGCACAAGCCACCCATGCCAGGGAAACATCAAACTCCTGGGTGCAGGGTTTGAATAGACCTTACCAGGGACTGGGATTATCTAAGGGACCACCATGTCGGCATCCCTGCGAACAGTCACTAAAAGCTAACATGGGTAAAATACTGCCACGACGCAGGGACAACATACCGAAATATACAACCACTGACGTATTGGAGTTCCTGGAACATCTACACCATGACTAAAAGATGAGTTACAGTGCCGTAAATACAGCATGGAGCGCCTTATCTGCTTATCTAAAACAGCATGACAGCAGAGCATGGGATCCCATCCACTGAAGGTAAACTTATGAAGGGCAACTATAATAATAAGCCCCAAAAACCCAGGTATACCCATGTATGGGATATTGGTGTGATATTGACATATCTCAGAGAATGGCACCAGCCAGATCCCTCAGCTTGCTTAATCTATGTTAAAAACGCTCATGCTTATGGCTCTCGTACACGCTCACAGAGTCCAGTCACTCCATAAAACTAGACTGGATAACATGGTGATTACCCCAGACGCATCACGTTCATATTCTAGGTCTGGTAAAATCTAACTCGCAGGTATATGGGACTAGGCGAGATTATGAGTTTGGCACGAACTAGTAGGGTCGAGATCGCCTGTGTTTTCCGTGCTGTAGTCGTTATATGGCTATATGGACCAGGAACGCCCAATTCACTGGTGGGATTCCGGGCCTACCCACCAGAGTCCAGGTTGAGTGTGGTGACCCATCTACTACTATATATAGACACAACCCACAATCTTAGAGGGAGAGGAAAGCCTATGGGTCAACCACAGTAACCCCAAGACGGGGTACGAGCCAAACCACTCCAAGGTGGCTCAAACAGGTACTGAAAGCTGCCGGAATAGATAATAATACATTTAATCCCATTCCACTAGGGCAGCATTGGTATCAGCGGCTGAACGAATGGACATCCCGGTTGACCACATTCTCAATACGGCAGAATGGTCAAGGGAACGACGTTCAGAACATTTTTTATTATAAACCGTTGATAAACCTGATTTAATTGCAGGAAGAATATTACAAACTGCAATATTAATTTAAGCTCAGGGGAGCTCTTTATGTTGTTATTGTTAACAAATACCTTTCTGTTTCTTGTGAAAGCAGATCCACTGGTTGATTACGATAACACTTCCTCCCTCAAAAACTTCGGCAGTGAGTGAAATAAAAACTGTTACACGGTTTGAAATCACAGACCTTTGAAGTCTTCACGGAATCACTCACGTGACTCCGAAGTAAAATAGTAAGATTAAACGAGTACTTACCAGTATGAAGTTTGATCTGTATTTTATGAGGAGTTACGGTGAGGTATTACGTGCCCGCCGCTCCCACCCTCATTATATAGATCAAACTAATAAACTGATGTCTCATGATCTTTACTATCTTACTTCAAATATTGTGTCTATCCTGTGATTTCACACCGCTGCTTCGAAGTATGCCGCACATGCGCACTGGGGCTGGGATCTTCACGTAATACCTCACCGTAACTCCTCATAAAATACAGATCAAACTTCATACTGGTAAGTACTCGTTTAATCTTACTATTAAATTCATTTTTATTATCAACAATCTGCACACAATACCCCAGAATGAAGAAGTGAAAACAGGTGTTTAGAAATTTTTGCAAAGTAATTAAAAATATATAACTGAAATATTCCATTCGCATAAGTATTCAAACCCTTTGCTATGACACCCAAAATTGAGCTTAGGTTCATCCTGTTTCCACTGATTATCCTTGAGATGTTTCTACAACTTGATTGGAGTCCACTAGTGGTAAATTAAATTGATTTGACATGATTTGGAAAGGCACACACCTGTCTATATAAGGTCACACAGGTTGCATGTCAGAGCAAAAACCAAGCCATGAAGATGAAGGAATTGCCCATCGACCTCCAAGACAGGATTGTGTCGAGACACAGATCTGGGGAAAGGAATGAATCAATTTCTGCAGCATTGCAGGTCCCGAAGAGCACAGTGGCCTCTGTCATTCTTAAATGGAAGAAGTTTGGAACCACCAGGACTCTTCATAGAGCTGGCCGTCTGGCCAAATTGAGCAATCGGGGGAGAAGGGCCTTGGCTAGGGAGGTGACCAAGAATCCAATGGTCACTCTGACGGCTCCAGAGTTCCTCTGTGGATATGGGAGAATCTTCCAGAAGGACAACTATA
Source organism: Leucoraja erinaceus (assembly GCF_028641065.1). NCBI lineage: Eukaryota > Metazoa > Chordata > Chondrichthyes > Rajiformes > Rajidae > Leucoraja > Leucoraja erinaceus. The sequence continues at coordinate 129,442,209 of NC_073377.1, read as the reverse complement.
TCTGCAGCACTCCACCAATCAGGCCTTTATGGTGGAGTGGCCAGATGGAAGCCACTCCTCAGTAAAAGGCACATGACAGCCCGCCTAAAGGACTCTCAGACAATGAGAAACAAGATTCTCTGGTCTGATGAAATCAAGATTGAAATCTTTGACCTGAATGCCAAACGTCACGTCTGCAGGAAACCAAACACTGCTCATCACGGTGAAGCATGGTGGTGGCAGCATTATGCTGTGGGGATGTTTTTCAGCAGCAGGAACTGGGTGACTAGTTCGGACTGAGGGAAAGATGAATGGTGCAAAGTACAGAGAGATCCTTGATGAAAACCTGCTCCAGAGCATTCTGGACAGGGGGCGGAGGTTCACCTTTCAAAAGGACAACGACCCTAAGCACACAGCCAAGACAATGCAGGAGTGATTTTGTGACAAGTCTGTGAATGTCCTTGAGTGGCCCAGCCAGAGCCCGGACTTGAACCCAATCGAATATCATCGGAGGAACCTGAAAATAGCTGTGCATCATCGCACCCCATCCAACCTGCCAGAGCTTGAGAGGATCTGCAGAGAAGAATGGGAGAAATTACCCAAAAAAGGTGTGCCAAGCTTGTTGCATCATACCCAAGAAGACTTGAGGCTGTAATCGCTGCAAAAGGTGCCTCAACAAAGTACTGAGTAAAGGGTCTGAATACTTATGTAAATGTGATATTTCAGTTATTTCTTTTTAATTACTTTGCAAAAATTTAAAAACTTTTTTTTTGGCTTTTTTTTAATTCAGTTGTGTGTAGATTGATTATAATTTTTTTTTTCATTTAATCCATTTTAGAAAAAGGCTGTAACGTAACAAAATGTGGAAAACGTGAAGGGGTCTGAATACTTTCTGAATGCACTGTATATACAATCCTAACCCCAAATTATCAACCTACATCTCTTGAATCTATTAATGGACAAGACAGGCATAGAAACAATGTTATCAGGAAGTTGTGGCAAATATCTATTGCACAATCCAATATCCCCCCCCCCCCCCCCCCCCACACAATCATTATCATCAAGAATAAATCATGCAATTTCCTATATCTGTTTAAAAGAGCAGGATGAATATACATTTAGTCCTGTGTTTCCTGTATTACAATGTAATTTGCACTAAAAAGTATGTTGTTGAATACAATGAACTTTGCCTTGCACTGAAAGGGCTATGAAAGACACCAAATGTTACTTTTTAAATGATAAATATACTATTGTAGAAAATGGTGAATGCAACACAAATTTTTAATATCTGCCAAAATTATTTGGAACTGTTTAATGGGCAGTGAAATGACCATGAGTATTTTGTTTTAGTTAGTTACTGTCATGTGTACCAAAGAACAATGAAAAGCTTTTGTGTTGCATGCTATCCAGTCAGCGGGAAGACAATGCTTGTCAGGGCGTCCCAAAGTATTTTATCTTCAGTGAAGGATTTTAAAACTTTGGTCACTGTAATAATACCAGAAATACAGAAGTTAAATTGCCCACAATCAATAGTCAAGACCAGATTACCTACATTTTCTGAAGTTCCGAAGTGATAATGTCGGCCAGGACACAATGATGCATGGTATTTTTCAATTGAGGGGAGAAGATGTCTTAATTTATTATCTCCTCTCGAAACTTATATATCTGACTATGATAGACTTTGTTCACAAATCACTGAAATGAGATATGAATCTACAATCTGACAGAGGCACACGTCTAACCAACCAAGAGTTGATGAAGAATTTCTAGACTCCTGGTCCAGAAAATAAACACTTATTGGGTGGAACGTATAGCTCAGCATCATTTATTCCTCGCAGAATACTCAAATCCAACTCCAGATTTATACTATTCACATGGTATCAACCCTAGAGTATCTCTGTTCAAACATTTCACATAAAATATATTTCAAGCACAGTATTACAGCTAAGTGTTTCCCTCAATATCTCGGATATATATTTGAACAATCGTTGGTTCATACAAGAAACTGCTCTGTGATGAAAGTTTGGCCCAGGGGCAACTTAAAATAACCATGCTTTGTGATATGGAAGACAACCAGAGCACCCAGACAAAATTCATTGTTCACAAGGAGAATGTGCAAACTCCTCACAGAGCAGTGGTCAGGTTAGACTATCTGTTGTAGCATTGTGCCATTCACAATTACCATGCAGCAGTGGTATAGAAATATGGGCACATGTCTTAGGCAGAGTCAGGGTTCCTCAACTCATTCCCTTCAGCAGCTGCTGATTGCCTCCCCATCTTGGATAAGTTCAACACTATTTGGAGCTCACTGCAGGGTGGGTCCTTGCATGCCTGAGATGTAGATTGTCTTAACTCTGTTGAGGAAGCTGTGGTCACGGTTGTCAGCAAGGTGTTGGACATCCTGCATCCTTTTCACCCAAAATCTGGTTGACTGGAGTGTCTGGTAGTATGTCCAATAGCCTGAGACCTTTGCCATCAGACCTCCATCAAAGCACAATGTTGAGGGGGCAATTTCAGTGAAAGCACATAATGAGGATAGGGATAATATCGCATGACTGGGCAGTGTGGGATCACAAGAGAGGTGGGATAACATTGAACTAATGTGAACGGGTGATTCATGGTAGTGGGAGAATTAAGACACAAAGGGGTTAGAACATGCAAGAAGAGAGGGGAAAGGTGTCCATTGCAGAAAAAGATATAGCGTGTATATAGTCGCAAGTTGCAAGAGAGAATGAGGTAGGTCTGAGGGAGGCTAGTACAATGTATCACTGTATCACCCATCTTCTAACGTAAAGACTGATGCAACATATCTGTTTAACTATTGCACCAGCATCATTCTGAAGCAGGTCAGAGGTTTCCTGCAGTTCTCCCTTCCCTTTTATTTAAAAAAAAATCTTATATTTCCCATGTTTATATTTCCCACTCGTTTTTCCTCATAATTTATCTTTTGACTTTGGAGATACAATGCAGAAGCAGGCCATTTGGCCCACCGAGTCTACGCTGACCAGCGATCACCCTGTACTTTAGCACTATCCCTTACACTAGAGCCAATTTATAATTTACAGATGCCATTTAACCTGCACGTCTTTGGAATGTAGGAGGAAACCGAAGTGCCTGGAGAAAACCCACGCAATCACAGGGAGAACTTGCAAATTCCATACAGACAGCATCCATTGTCAGGATCGAACATGGATCTCTGGTGCTGTAAGGCAATAATTCTACCACAGCACTACTGTGCCACCCAGTTCCATTTCTCCTTGTTTATTATCTCCTTTGCCATCCTTTTCCAGATGTTAGACTAGCCTTTGGGTGCATTGCTAATGTATGCTTCTCTATACATTTTATCTTCTGACTTTATTCTCTAACTTCCAAGATTCATCCATCCCACCTCTTTAACTTCCAAGCTTCACACACACACACTCCTTGAATGTTTTCTCCTTACTGAGATACATTTTTACTGAGCGACATAAATTACTTCTGTAAATAGTTGCCACTGCTTACCAAATGCCATTCCTGTTCATTTATCAGCCCACTATTATTTATCCTCATTCCATTGCAAATTGTTTTACAGTTGTTTCTGCCCCATGTTTCTTGCTCTCAGATGGAATACAAAATTTGATCATGCTATCAACACAGCTGCCTGGGAAACTTTTATTCTGAGGTCATGTATTAAACCTGCCTCATTATCCATTTCCATATCCAAGATAGCCTGTTCATTGCTTGGCCTCAACATATTGCTCCAGGAAACTATGCCAAACGCACTCTTTAAATTTGTTCTTAAAGCTACCCCTTTCAACTTGATTAACCCAATTTAAATGGGGGCTAACAGCTTTCTTAATTATTTTACTGCTCTTTTTTTAATGACCCCATTTTTTGTTGATTTACCCCCTTTCCTACAATGTGGTTTATAAACAAAACCCACTTGTATCTTTTATCCCTTGCTGTTTTATAATTTACGTACAAATGGACTCAATGTCTTCTTAGCATACATAATCTCTCACAACTATACTTCATTTCTCTTTTATTAGCAGTGCTACAATTCCCCATTTCCCTTCCTGCCTGTCCCTTCAAGAGGGTGCAAGGGATTCACAAGGAGAGGATGAGGAGTGCATCTGTGCCTGAAACAACATGTGTGAGTGTGGGAGTACAGATGCACTGAAAGGCACCTATGCATGCACCAACCTACATTAAATATGAGTGTTTCCACCCATGCAGCCAAATCTTATTCCTAATATCTTGGACCACCTTTCCATTGTTTTTTTATTCAATATGTTTGAACTGATGTCACAACATACTGCTGAGATGACCGGAAACCATACACCCTCCCAAAAGATTCTAACACAAAATAGTAAGATTAAACGAGAACTTACCAGTGTGAAATTTGATCTGTATTTTATGAGGAGTTACGATGAGGGATTATGTGAAGACCCCATCCAGCACGCATGCGCGACATACTTCAAAGCAGCGGTGTAGAATCACAGTAAACACAATAATTGAAATAAACATAGTAAAGATAAGGAGAACTAAGATACCAGTTGATCTCTATAATTGAGGGTGGGAGCGGTAGGCACGTAATCCATCATCGTAACTCCTCATAAAATACAGATCAAACTTCAAACTGGTAAGTTCTCGTTTAATCTTACTATTTTACTTTGGAGTCACGTGAGTGACTACGTGAAGATTTTAAAGCTGTGATTTAAAACCGTGTAACAGTCCATACTTCACTCGCTGCCGAAGTCATCCAAGGGAGGAAGTATGTTATCGTGATCAAACATGAATCTGTTTATAAAACAACAATGGTATTATTTGAAAATAATAAAAAATAAATTAATGCTCCCCCAGGCTAAATTATATATTTTTTTGCAGCGTCTAAGATTCTCTGCGTGAAACAGATTTTATAATGGCTTGTTGTAGAATGTTCGAAAGTTCTTCCCATGGAACTGTTACCAGGTTAGGTCCAGTGGTACATCCATCATGTTAGCCGCCGACGTGGATGCTGCTCTGGTGGAGTGAGATGTGTAAATATCGGTATCCACTCCAGCAGCTCCCAACACCTGTTTGAGCCATCTAGAGATGGTTTGACTCGGTACCCTGACCCAGTGGCTTTTTTGTGGCTCACCCATTTTTGTCTCCCTTGGGAATTTTAGGTCGTGTTGATACATTGTAGAAGGTGAGTCATGACACATAACGGTGGTCAGGTGAGTATGCTCAAAATTCCATAATGAGTCCTGAAGTTCCTGGTCTACTCTGTTTTACCAGCTCCTGAATGGTGAATGTTATTTGGTCTGATGCTATGACCATATTGTCCAGTCTGAGTAGGTAAAAGGACTGGACACTTATGATGAGGCTAAGCCATCAACATGGCCGTATACAGGGTAGCTGTTTTCAGAGTAAGGGATCTGGCTGGTGACCATCCCTTAGGTATGTCAGGACAATGCTGACATCCCAGATCTTGGTATATCTAGTTCTAGGGTTTTTGAATAGAGGGTATCTCTCATTAATTTGGCCACCAGTGGACGAGACCTATGGTCTGTTTCCATTGGTGCCTGTCTTAGATAGGCTGACAGTGCATTTCTAGCACATTTGATAGTGTGGTTTAGTATAGGCCATTACTGTGATATTGTCAAATTGTAAACGAACATGCAAAATGGCGCACTATTCAACAATATGCTTTTAACCCATAGAACGCACCCAACATTTCCAACTAGGTTTTATGTCCAGTGTATGTAGTGGTGATGACTCTAGATTAGTCCATCTTCCACCTGTTCTGGTTATGGGTTATTTTGTTTAAACGCTTGCACCTTTGCTCTAATGGAAAGGTCCAAGTTAAGTAGCTGGTAATGCTGCTATTAATTTCCCAATTACTCTTGCCACTTTGTCAAATGGTTGGTTGATTGTTAACCATTAATTTGTCACAGGTTTGTGCCAATTATGCTGACTTTCCTTTTGGCAACGTTATAGACATGTGGACTGAGTTAATTGAATACCAGATGGTCCATAGTTGTCGATAGTGTCAACATAGATTTATCTGGATTGTATGACAAAGCCCAGGCTAAATAAGTTTTTAGTAGCTAATGCTGCTGATTTAGCTGATTCCATGTCTGTTGTTAAATATCATCGAGATATGCCATGACAATATGTTTCCTTAATAGTGTCAGGACTGGTTTGAATATCTTGTAAAACAGTTTTGGCTCATATTTAGCATATTTAGTCAATAATTTATACTGCCATAGTTACCCCATCCAGGTAAATTTTAGGTATCTCCGATGATATTTATGAATGGGTACTGAATAGTATGCATCTGGACTTGACTTGACTTGACTTGACTTGACTTGACTTGACTTGACTTGACTTTTAAATCGATGCCTACCATAAAGTATCCTTAGGATATCCATGTTTGGCAGTTACAAATGTTTTCAGTTAAAGTGTGTATACCTGTCGAAAGTATTCAATGTGGTTAAGTCAATGATGGTGCGACATTCACCATCTTTATTGGTTTTTTGGTAAATTTAATACGGATTCCAAAGGTTCATAGTTTGAATTGATCATTACCTAAAAAAGGAGCTTACACTGCCTCAATTAAATGTTACTGTGACCTATCATGCATTGCAAGATAGGACATTAATCATTTATTTTACAGTCTTTATGACCCCTTTGTATGTCTTCTCCAGTTCAGCTTGTCCCTCATATTTTCTTTTTAGTAAGAGGGTAAACCCCTTTGGGGTGCATGCTGAACTGGTGGCAAGTTTTTCTTAAATTCAATTATTATCCTTGAATACTTTTTGGTATATAACTACCAAGTGTGATAGTTCTTCATGCTTCCAAAAAACAGGGGTAGTCCCCCCCCCCCCCCCCCCCCCAGTTTAGGCAGTAACGGCCGTTCCGCTCGTGGTGTTGCCACGTAGAGGTTCACCACACCCAGCAGCTCTTCCTGGTCCTGTACCTCAAGCATACTCCCGATTTTGTTCAGCCAGTGACCCCTCTTCATGACCAGCCCAGCCCCGGTCACCAACGCTCCCCTCTGTTGAGGGAGATGCGATGGCTAGTGCTGTTAGTGCACTGCAGCAGGAGTGTTTGTGCTCTCTTGGCGAGCTTGCCCCTTCTCCCGGAGCAAGTCTCGCTGGAGCTTTTGCTCCATGAGCCTTTCCATAAGGCTTGAAACGGTCTCCTTTAGCCGCTCTCGGGTGGGAGTCTACCGTGCCGGGCTTTTCTGAGTGAACCGGCTGGTCCGACTTCCGTGTGCCTTACATCCAGCCCACTGCGGTTGGTCGCCAACGTTCCCTTGAGCTATGCTAGCGGCGCTGGGCTTGGTTCGGAATGTTGTCGGTGACTGTGGATCGCAGCGTTGTGCGGTCCAGGTGCTGCCGGTTGCCCCCCATTGCTGGAACCCTTCTGGTCCATAGCAGCCCGACGGGAACGATCTTCCTTGGTGTTTTCACTGTTCTATTCCTATTAAAAATAAAGCAGAACAGGGTTTTGAAAACACCATGTCCTCAGAGTAAGATTTGCTTACTTGAAGGTCCGTTTTCAAATTGTTGCAGGAGAGCTCGTACTCCCGTCCGTCGCTGTGCACTGCGTGAGACTCTATGTCGCGCATGTGTGCTGGACAGGGTCTTCACGTAGTCACTCACGTGACCCCAAAGTAAAATTATTCACAAATAGAACACTGGAAAATAAATATGATTAAAAATAATCATGTCATTCAGATATAAAAGGTGAATTGATCATTACCTAAAAAAGGAGCTTAAACTGCCTCAATTAAATGTTACTGTGACCTATCATGCATTGCAAGATAGGGCATTAATCATTTCTTTTACAGTTAATTTGTTTTTAACATTTGTAAGACTGTGAAAACAGTTAACACTCTAATGCTTAGGCATGTGCTTTCTAACATTTGAATTGTGATCTTTTGTCCTCGTGCTGCATCATTTTATCCATGCTATGGCATTTCATGGAAACTTATTCTCTCATTTTATTGTACCATAAAATAGATGATTGTCAATATCCTGCAGCCTCATTACCCCTACAACAATTCAGAAACGGCTTCGCTGGTAGACATGACAAATTTGATTTCAAATCTAACCGAATGTAAAATATCAATTAAAAATGCCTGTGTCATTAACTGACATATCAGGGTTGCAGAATGATTTTGAACATTTTAAAATCCAGCGGCAACAAAAAAATGTTGCGAGATTGTTGCAACTATCGGAGCAAAGAGCTCCTCCTGCAGTTGTACAGGCCCCTAGTAAGACCACACCTGCGGTATTGTGTGCAGTTTTGGTCTCCAAACTTGATGAAGGACATTCTTGCTATTGAGGGAATGCAGCCTAGGTTCATGAGGTTAATTCCCGGGATGGCGGGACTGTCATATTTTGATGGACTGGAGTATACTTGATGGGCTTGTATACTATGGAATTTAGAAGGATGAGAGGAGATCTTATTGAAACATATAAGATTATTAAGGGTTGGACACGCTAGAGGCAGGAAACATGTTCCCAATGTTGGGGAAGTCCAGAACCAGGGGCCATAGTTTAAGAATAAGTGGTCAGCCATTTAGAACGGAGATGAGGAAAACGTTTTTCATACAGAGAGTTGTGAGTGTGTGGAATTCTCTGCCTCTAATCTGAATTCTTCTTCATGACCATTTGTCATTGACATCTCTTTGCAGGCTACAAGATACAAGATACATTTATTTGTCACATGTGCCAGCTGGCACAGTGAAATGTGATTACCATACAGCCATACAATAAAAATAACGAACACAACACACGATAGAGTTCAACATAAAAACATCCCCACACTGCAAAATCAAAGTTTCCCACTGTGAGGGAAGGCACCAAAGTCAGTCTCTTCCTCTAATGTTCCTCAATGTTCACCCGTGGTCGGGGCCTCCCGCACCCTCCGCAGTCGCCGCTATGGGCGGCCCGATGTTCATCCCCGCGCGCCGGAATGATGCAAGTCTGACGTCGGGGCTGGGGGACATCCTCAGCGGCTTGGACATCAGAGTCGGCCGCCTCCTACCGGTGTCTGCGGCTCCCAAAGTCCGCAGGCCACGCTGGGCAGAGATACAACACTGGTGGCCCTCGGCAAAGGGCCCCAGGATTCCGCGATGACGGTCAGCGCCGCCCACGTTGGAATCTCTCCCAAACTTCTGGATTAAATAGCTTCTGGATTAAATAGCATTTTATATTTAGAGCCCAAGGTGTTAATTTGAAGAAGAACTGTATTGATTTCTAATGCAAATTCCTTTGCCTGTCAGACCACTCTATTGATATGTGTGTATGTGTGTGCGCATGTGTAAGATCGACATTGGGCATGGATGTGAGTTAGCTTTTAAGTGTTGGTCAATATGAGTTTGAATTGCCCAAACTAAACCATGCACTGCCATTCAGCAGATTGAAGGACATTGATTTATTTGGTTTCAGTATGTAGCTGGGCACTTAAATAGGACTCAGGAGATATACTATCTTCTGAACTCAAATGCATGACCACTTAAAATCGGAGATAGGAACTTAAAATGTGCAGTAAATATACATTTTCTATTCCTGGAAGTGATGCAGTGTTGGTCAATTTATTTTCCAAATAAAGAACTGGATTTAACATATTCTTTTAAAAGAGTGAATACATGTCTGCCTATTGCTGGACCCAGCTACAATAAAAAATATCTTACACAATTACAATTTATTTTAATTTGCAAAATAGTGAAGGCCAATTAATAATTCAGATACAGATTTAGATTCTGATTAGTTTTATGTCATGCACACTAAGGTACAATTAAACTCCTTGTTTGCTTGAAGCTCAGCGAGTGCACAGTATACATTATGATAGATCCAATGATAATTCCAATGACGAATGAAAAACAGCAGAATAGTGCAAAGATTGTAGTGTAATTGGAAGGAATGCCAAATAATACTGTAATGTCATTAGGAATAAAAGAACGATATAAAGTAAGGAGTAAGAGTACATGGCAGCACCTCGAGAAGGGGGTGTAAATTGGTCAGGAGTCTGAAAGCAGTGGGGAAGAGGATGTTCTTAATAACAGTGGGGAAGAGGATGGTCTAAAGAAGGATCTTAACCTGAAACATAACCCCTTACTTCTTTCCAGAGATGCTGCCTGTCCCGCTGATTTACTCCAGCTTTTTGTGTCTATCTTCAGTTTAAACCAGCATCTGCAGTTCCTTCCTATTCAGGACGTTCTTAAGTCTGAATGTCTGGCCTTTCAAGCTCCTGTATCTTTTCAAAGAAGGTAGAATGTAGAAAAAATGGAATGGTTGGTATAGCAAGCATTCTTTCTTTCCTGATGTCCCACCTGGAGCAGCGGGGGAGCTACGTTGTGTTTTTCACATTGTGTTTTTCACATTGTGTTTTTTGATTTTGTGTCTTTGGAGCGATTTCTATCTTTAATTTGTATATTGATGATGTCCTTATTATTTATTTATCTCCGACTATATGTTTTTTTTCTCTTCTGTTAATCTTTGTAAGGTATCCTTGAGATTGGAAAGGCGCCCGAAAATAAAATGTATTAATATTATTATTATTACGTGCGGATGCTCTTTGTGGACTACAGCTCTGCTTTTAATACCATCCTTCCCCACAAACTGGTGGACAAACTGGGGGACTTGGGACTTCCACACTCCACCTACATGTGGATAAATAGCTTCCTGTCGCGTCGCAGCCAGAGTCAGAGTGGGCCATCACACATCCACGGCCCTCAGCCTCAGTACCGGCTCTCCACAGGGCTGCGTACTGAGCCCCCTGCTCTACACCATCTACACACATGACTGCACCCCCACCCACCACAGCAACATCATTGTCAAATTTGCAGATGACACTACGGTGGTGGGACTCATCTCCGGGGGGGACGAGTATGGCTACTGGGATGAGGCGGAGCAGCTGACAGTGTGGTGTGGAGAAAATAAACTGCTCCTCAACACCTTAAAGACAAAGGAAATAATAACAGACTTTAGGAAGAATAAAACGGACATGGTACCATTAATTATCAGAGGGGACTGTGTGGAGAGGGTGGCGGATTTCCGCTTCCTGGGAATCCATATTGAGGAGGACCTGACGTGGAGCGTGAACACCTCTGCGCTGCTGAAAAAGGTCCAGCAGAGACTGCACTTCCTGAGGGTGCTCAGGAAGAATAACATCACTCAGAGACTGCTGCTGTCCTTTTATCGGTGCTCCATTGAGAGCATCCTAACATACTGTGTATGCGTATGGTACACCAGCTGCACAGCGGCTCAGAGGAAAGCGCTCCAGAGGGCCATTGGCAACGCCCAGAGGATTGTCGGCTGCCCTCTCCTTACCTTGGAGGACTTACACAGTTCCTGCTGCATCAAAAAATCCCACATTATTATAAAGGACATTTCCCACCCCGGACACTCCCTGTTTGAACTGTTGCCGTCAGGCAGACGGTACAGATCTACAAGGACAAGGACTAACAGACTTAAAAACTGTTTTTACCCCACTGCTATAAAGGCACTAAATGTAGCCACCAAGGAACGCAGGGGCGATACATACTAAGGGACTGTGGTACACTGTGAAATCGACATAAGGATGTAGGGTTGGATGTTTATGCGTGCTATTTTCATGATATTTATTTTAGTTGTTTATCTTTTTTTAATATTTTACCTTGTATGTATCGTTAGCTTTTAGAAATGTTTGAATAGTGCACTGACTGGCTGACATTTTTAAATTTTGTTGTACATGGTTCATGTTACAATGACAATAAAGAAACTATTCTATTCTATTCTATTCTATTCTATGCTATGTACTGAGACTATGGACTTGATAGAAGAAAGTGATGCGCGGTGATGGTCTGCACTGTGATTACCATTCTCTGCAGGTTCAAGCGGTCAAGAGCAGAGCAGGGATCATATCAGGATGACATGCATCCTGTTGGGATACATTCTATTGTGCATCTGTAAAGGTTTGTGAAATTCCTTGTGGATATGCTAACTCTTCGCAGATGCCGAAGAAAGTAAATATACTGATCACCTCATCAAAGTAAAGGGATCAGGTTAGATTGCTGGTAATATGGCTATCAACCATCTCTACAGCAGTTTTGTTAGTGAGAACAGAGTTGTGTTCATGCCTTCACTTCCTGAGGACAACAGCCAACTCGTTTATGTTGCTGACGTTAAGAACTAGGTAGCTATTCTGACACTATGATACAAGGTTCTCAACCTCTTTCCTGTACATTCTCTCATTATTGTTGCACATGTGCCTGACATCAGTGGTGGTAGTGGCGAAATTAAACACTGAGTTGGTGCTATACCTGGCCATGGATACACAGTGAATAGAGCAGGGGAATGAGCACACAATCCTAAGGAGCACCATTGTTAAGGATCAAAATAGAGAGAGTGTTATGACCAATTCTACATGACAATTCTAAGGGCACAAATTAATATTTTTTAGCAAATGCAGCATGGAAACACGCCATTCAAACCACCGAGTCCACACCAAACATAGATCACCCATTCACACTAGATCTGTGTAATCCCACTTTCGCATCCATTCGCTACACATTCACGGCAATTTACAGCAGCCAATTAACCCTACAAACCCGCACAAAATTGGGATGTGGGAGAAAACCCATGCGGTCACAAGGAGAACATGCGGTCACAAGGAGAATGTGCCCAAGATCAAGATCGAACCTGGATGTCTGGCACTGTGAGGCAGCAGGTCTACCAGCTGCGCCACTGTGCCACCATTTTTTAAGACTATACAACAGTCAGGATGTTACCGCCTTTCCTTATTATTAAGCTTTGGCTTTAGTCATGCAAAGTAATGTGAATGGACAAGAAAAGAAGGCTAAAGCTTCAACTGGGCAAAAGATGATTTACTTGATCAAGAGAAGAATAATTAATAAAACAGAATAATTGCAGGCTCTGCAATGTAAATGAAAGATTACTGAGCCCAAGATGGTGCACACATTAGAAACAATTAAACTTGGAGTTCAGCCAGTCTGTGATTAAGATTTAAAAAAGACACAAATTGCTGGAGTAACTCAGCAGGGTGGGCAGCATCTCGAGAGAACAGACTTCCCCTGTTCAAGGTCAAGACCCTTCTTCAGACTCTGAAGAAGTCTTGACTCTTGAGACTTGAGCGACCCGTTGAGTTACTCCAGCACTTTGTGTCTTTTTTTTTAAAACCAGCATCTGCAGTTCCTTGTTCTGTGATTAAAATATTTGATTTTCTCAATAAACGCATTCATCGCACAAAAGGCTAAATAAATTTGAGCCAGAAATCACAGTTCTTTCTGTACCATGCTTTTTGAGCAGGGGTGACTAATGAATCCAATCATTGAACACAAGCTCCGGGTAAGAGATGAGAATTTCAGAAGAGCAATCTGCAGTTAATGACCACTAGTCCAGTGCTTAGATATAGTAATTGTTTAGTCTCACGGAAAGCCTTCACTTTGTCAGTTTTTTAAGTGGATGATCCAGCCGTTAGTTTGTAACAGGGCAGAGATAAAGCGAATGGCTACAATTTTATTTTCTCCACATGAAAAACATGTCTAAAACCAGAGGACATAGCTTCAAGGTGAGAGAAGAATGGTTTAAAAGGGAACCCAGAGGGTGGTGGTTATGCGTATTGAGCTGCCAGAAGAAGTGAGAGAGGTGGGTACAATTGCAATGTTTAAAAGATGTTTGGCCACATATATAGATAGAAAAGATTTAGAGGGATATGGGCTAAATTCAGGCAAACCTTACCGGCTCAGGTAGGCAACAGTCCATACAGACAATCGGGATAGAGGGTTAACTTTTGAATAAACGACAACAGAAAATCTCATGTAAAGGAGCAATTCATGCTAAATTTTACTTTTCCTAGCATCATCACTATAATTAGTTTAGTTTGGTTTAGTTTATTTATATGTTCCGAACAAGTAAAGACATAAATAGGAATAAATAACAACAACAAAATCGAAATAGTCAAACAATTGGACATTCCAGGCAATATTTACAAAGCAATGAAAAGCATAAAGCAAAATTTAAATGTCTAACACTTTTTCTTTACAAGCTCGAAAAGGAGTGAGAAGAAGAATAACTTATTTAATCTCACCACTTCTCCCTAAACCTTTCTTCCATGTTTAATAATTAATTAATTAATAATAATAATACCCCAGACAATTTTTCGAGATGCATACAGACATATATATACATACAACTGATATACCCATACAAGTAATGTGTATGAAGTAACCAAAAAACATAAACAAATAATAAATAAAGTAATAAATAAACATTAACCCCTGTTTGTCAACCAACCCCTTCATCCCTGTACCTTGTGAAAAAAAGATTTTTGTATGTCATTTTGAACTGGTTCATATTTGGACATTGCTTTAACTCCACATTCAAACTGTTCCACAATCCTACTCCACAGACCGAAATACAAAAAGTTTTTCTGGTCGTGCGGACTCTTTGTACCTTAAAATTAAATATTCTTCTTAAATTATAACCCCCCACTTGCTCATTGAATTATTTTTGTATATTTCCAGGTAAATTTTTATTTTTGGCCCTAAACATTATCTGTGCTGTTTTAAATGCAACCAAATCTTCTAATTTTAATAATTTTGACTGTAAGAATAATGGATTAGTGTGACCCAGATACCTGACATTGTGAATAATACGTATAATGGGCAGAACAGCCTCACCATCCCATCTTATCTCATTTCCATTTGTTGGGAACTTGGTGTGTGTAAATCAGCTGCTGGTTCTGCCTATATAACTGCACTTCAAAAGTAATACTTTGACTGTGAAGTGTTTTGGGACACCCCAAGGACATGAAAGGTACTGTAGAAATAAATTCTTCATAAGAGAAAAAAATTTAATATTAATTTTCCAGTTGTCAGTATGATGCAAATGACCTTGGCATCTCATGTAGATTTTTCTTTTTTTTCTTGTCCAGCCATAGGAGGGAGGCATGAAGGAAATATAAAATAAATTGTTAAAACTTTTGTTTGAGCTTATGTCGATCTTATTTTCATCCAGTGGTATTACCACAACCTTTTCTTTGTCTTGGAGGTGTTTGTACGTATAGACAGCATTTTTCTAAAGTATTTCATAGCATGCTAGAATATGACTGAATCATGAACAAATTTGATGGATTGTAGACCGGCTATGTTCAGCAGTCACAACTCATGTTAATTAGAGCATGATTTTCTCCAGCATGTTCAAAACCATTTATGAAATCCGATCACCAGCTCCATGCACAAACATGTTAAATATTTTTGCAAATCCTCCACGCATAGGATGATACTGTGTAGGTCCCAAAAGATATAGCAAGGATTAATGAGAGGAAGAGGGCCATTTTATCATAAGTTGACGGAGGCCCTATTGTAATCTCTGACACTAAAAACAATCAGGGAATTTACTCTAAGGTACCAGACGTCTCCAAAGTTACAGGCAGGGTATTTTGCTTTCCCTGATGGATTGGAGCAACATATTTCTTTATTTCCCCTTAATCTGGCATCTTGGATTTGTCTTTAGGTCCTCTGCTCCTCCACAGAGCTGTTGTGATAATCACTGTCAGGAAAAGGATCCCTGGTGATTCTGATTGAACCTAACCACAGCACTCTGGCCGTCTCTATCATTACAACAAACTTCTCTTGGAGAAACAGTGTTTCCTCATCTGTATTTGTCACGTTACTCCCCTTAATAGTTCTTCTGAGTCATCCCTACTGCTTTAGGCATTAGTTCCCACCAAGAATTGTCATGTTAAAAGCTCCGAAAAGAGATCAAGCTGATCGGTTCCTGTTTCTTGTAAGTGTTTTGCAATTACACCTGGGATCACAATGTTCCTGCACACAATTTCTTGCTAATAACTGCATAAGAAAATCTTTACCCTGTAGACTTGGAAGAAACTGGCTTTGATCTGCTGCTACTTTTCCACCTATCTATGAATGCTCAATTTTAAAATATTCAGGAATTATTGGCCGTAGTTGTAATGACCTTTACCTCTCATATTTAATGTTAATTGCTTTTTATGTAAACAAGATGGTCTTATGAATGGAATGCTCCCCTTTACCCCTCAGGCATTAATCTTCAACTCGGCCTCGATTCATGGGGTAAACTCCTTTTTGTTTGAAAACCAGGTGAATTGAACTGATGATAACTGGATATTAACTCAAATACAGAACAACATGCAGTCTGGTGTTAAATAAAGAGAGGCCAAGCTATGAAATGGGAGCAATGAGAGATCTCAGTTTTCAGCACTGTTGTGAACCTGAGTTTATCCAAGGACAGACACAAAATGCTGGAGTAACCCAGCGGGAATGGCAGCATCTCTGGAGAGAAGGAATGGGTGACGTTTCGGGTCGAGACCTTTCTGCAGACTGATGTCAGGGGAGTGGGCGGGACAAAGATAAAATATAGTCCGAGACAGTAAGACTGGTGGGAGAAGGGAGAGGGGATGGAGAGAGAGGGAAAGCAAGGGCTATTTGGAGTTAGAGAAGTCAATTTTCCTACCTCTGGCGTGTAAGCTACCCAAGCAAAATATGAGTTGCTATTCCCCCAATTTGGGCTGGGCCTCACTCTGACAATGGAGGAGGTCCAGGACAGAAAGGTCAGATTCCGACTGGGAGGGGGAGTTAAAGTGCTGAACAACCAGGAGATCAGGTAGGTTAAGGCAGACTGAGGTGTTCAGCAAAACAATGCCAAGCTTAAGCTTGGTCTCACCGATGTACAGGAGTTGACAACTGGAGCAGCAGATACGGTAGATGGGGTTGGATGATTTGCAAGTGAACCTCTGCCTCACCAGGAAAATCTGTCGCGATCCTTGGATGGAGTCGAGGGGGGAAGTAAAGGGACAGGATCATAGGAACATAGAAACATAGAAACATAGAAAATAGGTGCATGAGTAGGCCATTCGGCCCTTCGAGCCTGCACCACCACTCAATATGATCATTGCTGTTCATCCAACTCAGTATCCTGTACCTGCTCTCTCTCCATACCCCCTGATCCCTTTAACCACAAGGGCCACATCTAACTCCCTCATAAATATAGCCAATGAACTGGCCTCAACTACCTTTGTGGCAGGGAGTTCCAGAGATTCACCACTCTCTGTGTGAAAAATGTTTTTGGACAGGTGTTGCATCTCCTGCAGTTGCAGGGGAAAGTACCTGGAGAGGGGATGGCTTGGGTGGGAAGGGACAAGTTGACCAGGGAGTTGTGGAGGGAACGTCTCTGCGGAAAGTAGAACGGAGTGGAGATGGGAAGATGTGGCCAGTAGTGGACACCAGGGAGTTGCGGAGGGAATGGTCTCTTACCAGAAAGTTGCAGAGGGAATGGTCTCTTACCAGGGAGTTGCAGAGGGAACGGTCACTTCAAGGACACCACTTTGGAGAGACACATGTATAGATTCTCTTGAAACACTCAGGAAATATCAGCCCTCCTGGTCAGAGCCCTGCTCCCCTTCATCTATTTCTATTGGGAGCTTGGTCTAACCATTTGGGTCCTCTGTGAGTTTAACATAACATTCACTAAAACACTTGTTTGCCAAAGAGCAGATTCACTGGAGATTTCATTGATGCCGCACCCACAGCTTTACTGTATATCGGCTAGCAGATTTTATCTCCCTATGTGATTTATTCCATGGTGGTCTGTCCCATATCCTCCAACTGATCACCAAAAATCTGCAGAAACAACAAACTGCAGATTCTGGTTTACAAAAAAGGACTCAAATGGCTGGAATAACCTGGTGGGTCAGGATGCTTCTCTGGAGAACATGGACAGGTGACGTCTCGGTTCTGAACCTTTCTTCAGACCAAAGTATGGAAGTCACTGGCATTTCTTTAAATGCAATAAATGTTATTACCCACAGCCAAACAATTGAGAACATGTGCATGGTTAAACATAGTGTAACATTTGTATTTATCATGAATATTAGTAATGAAGATAGTTTAATATCCACATTAAATTGATTAAAGGTTAAATTTATTAGTATTAAACAATAGTTTGTATTGTACATTAATTTGTGACCCCATCGTTGAAGGGGGAGATGTAATTAAATAAAGTTGAAGGAGGAGATGTAATGTAACTGTAATGTAAATGCCCCTTGAGGCCAGGAGTAGAAGCTGGCGAGTGTGCCTGTGCCCGTGTCTGATAAAATGTGACATTCTAGAAGTTTCTGTTAGCTGTTGGAAACAAACTCTTCTTACAAGATGTCTGACGTGAATTCATTGTGCTAGTCACAACATGGTCGTGCAGAAAACATTACACATAGCATTAATTACATCACAATGACTTAATTTGGCAGAGTTAGCAACAAATTAATGTTGTACACATGTACCATGTATCTGACATTGCTTGCTGTATGTTCTATATTGTTAGCATGTGCACAGGATTCACACAATTCTATGTTCCCAATTCCGGAGTATAGGGCCTGACATTAAAAATAGCTCATGATTTAAACATAAACATTGGAAGGAACAGAGTGGTTGTCACACCAAGGGAACCAGTGCTTAGTGGGTCAGCTCAGTGCTCAATGGTTCTTTTGAGTGTGTGTATATGCATGTGTGTACACATGACTGTGCATGTGTGTGTGCACGCATGTATGTACGCATGTGTTTGACATCAGGTGGGAGGAGGTGAAAAGTTGAGAGTTCAGACTGAGTCAAGGGAGAGGGAGTCTAGAGATATGGAGGGATAAGGTGTGAAAACGACAGATTAAAGCAGACGATGATAAGGAAATTTAAAATGGCTCATTGTTAGCTGAGGAGAAGGTGACAATGAAGCATACAATCAGTAAAATTAATCAGAAAGACAGTGAAACTAGTCAGGGAACTAGGGTGGGGGAGGGACAGAGAGAGGGGGAAAGCAACGGTTACTTGAAGTTAGAGAAATCAATATTCATATTCATATGCTGGAGTTACTCCGGCATTTTGTGTCTATCTTCGGTGTAAGCCAGCATCTGCAGTTCCTTCCTACACAATAACATGCTTTAGTTTGTGTTATAGCTGTGTCCCAAATTTCAAATAAAGGCCATTTGGGAAGGGCTCCAAAGAACATCAGTATAGACCATATTGTGTGAATTTTCCGAAAGCATCAGTTTCGAATGATATGCCCTGATTTCTAGGTTGTTACGATATATTATTATACAATCTACACATTCTCAGTGTGGTTTGAGCTGCATTGCCATTTTCCAGTTCAAGGAGACTGCAAATGATACATTAGATGTAATTTACATATGTAAATTAGATTTAGTGGCTCACCATTACCATGTTCTTACTAATTGTGTAATAATTGCACTGACTATATTTCACAAGGATAGGAATTGCATTTTCTGAGAGATAGGGAGTTTTAATTAACAATTTGTTTATTCAAATTGAAAAAAAAATTAACGTACCTCATTAACAGGTTATCCATTTGTAGCACTGTGATTACATGTTTTAATTTCGTAATGAAACGATTTATGATGTTTGAGTTAATAAAGGTACATTTTTGCTGCTCTCATTGCTACTTGCTCTTCCTGTCCATTAATTGTAGAAAACTGAAGGTGCCTGATTTGAAACTAACAATTAAAACCCCTCTGATTGTGCTGAGCCATATTCTCCATGTATCTGGAAATATATAACATACAATACTGCATTGAATGATTTTTAAACCTCTATGATTGTATTGCGACATATTATCTTTGTATCTGGAAATATATAACATACAATACTGCACAGATTTAAAAAAACCCTAATATGATTGAAATTCGGACTCCATTCTTTAGTCGAGGACAAATTAATATCATTACTTTATTATCATGAGTTTATTAATTTGCAGTAAATATGCTGTCACTACTTATCCCATGTTAATTACACTTGAATGTAAATTATGAGGTAGCTTATTTTCCCAAGGTCAAGACACTAAATGACTAATTCAGAAAATTAGATACTAGAATTTCTTGACATATAATTACGCAATTACAATTTAACGTTGAACAATCATTGGAAGCCTTTGCTAGTTTTGGTTGGGGCACATGAAATTTATTCTTATGGCTTCATGTGAGCTGTATGGAAATTTAGGAATGATAAACAGGATTATCAGCTCATGTGAGCAATATTTAATCTTGCACTGAAGTCACCACTGGACTGCCACCTAGTGAAGGGAACACTGATCTAGTTGAATGATTCATTGGGAATTGCATGAATTTGATATTCAGTGGAAAAAAAGAAGCAGGCAAACCATCTTGCTAAGTGAAACCTGGATGATAAAGCAATCCAAATTTTCTAAATGGCCTTCTGTGAACGACATTTCTTGATCCTCAATTAGATTTATTGATTCTGCAAAAGAAGTATGATCAAGATCAATAAATCAACCCTCATCAACAACTACATTCAATCAAATCAACAACAAAACCAATCTCATAGCCATAAGGTCAAATAAGTGGAGCAGAATTAGGCCATTCGGTCCTTCAAGTCTCTTCCGCCATTCAATCATGGGTGATCTATCTCTCCCTCCTAACCCCATTTTCCTGCTTTCTCTCCATAACCCCTGACACCCGGACATCCCAATAGAAAATAAAAAGGGATCTTAGAGATGCTGCTGTGCTGTCCAGCCTGTCATGTTAAAAGATTGCACAGAACACATCTTACTGTGGAATTTACCCTGTAATCACTCTCTCTTGGATATCTATATTACTAAATGTCTGATCTTGACCGCTTTTGGCCCACTGTGCTGCGATTTCCGAGAGAACGCCGCCACCTACGGCCACAATTTTGGCCACCTCGCTCAGAGCCCCCCTCCCCCTTATAGGTCCGGAGGATTTTTCCCATCGATGAAAATTCATAGAGATATTAATGTTTTTAAATAATTTGCCATTCTCTCTGCTGCCCCTGCTGGAGGGAGGGGTAGGGACTATAAAACCAGGAAGTGGTGTGCCTCACTCAGTCTCTGCAAAATGGAGGAAGCCAGAGGTTCACGTCTCTCTGAGCTCTGAATAACACTGAACACATGTCTACTCAACTGTGAGTGCCCATAATGTGGTTTGAAAATGAAAATATGGTTGGGTTGAAGTAAAAATGCACTGCTAATGGCTCTTTGGGTTGAAGTAAAAATGCACTGCTATTGGCTCTTTGGGTTGTTGAAGGTAAAAATGCACTGCTAATGGCTCTTTGGGTTGTTGAAGTTAAAAATGCACTGCTAATTGTAGCAATGTTACAACATTTTGAGATTTAAAAAATCAAGTCTGTAATTTATCCCATCAGATAAAGCATAAAAATAAGTTTAATTTGACACCTAATTCACTTTCATATCTCAAGTATTAAAAAAAGTTATGGCCATTTTCATACTCGGAAATTAGCATCTTGTTCCCTATTGATTTTCTATGGACATAACAAAAAAAGCTGTGATCACGGACAGTCAAAAGCCCATAAACTTCTTAAAAATTAAGGGAACTGAATGAAATTTTCAGCTATCATAGATTGAACAATTCTGAAACAAATATAAAATAATCTTACTTGGATGACCTGAAATTAAAGCATAAAATTAGTTAGTTACCCAATTGTAGCTAATTTCAAACTTCAATTACTAGATCTAAACATCTATCCATTTCTTAATAAATGATTAACATTTTTAAATAGCCTAAGTGTCCAAATAATATTCACAAATAATTCACAATAAAACATGATTTTTAAATCTCATTTACATTAATTTATAGGCCAAATGGAAGGAATTTAGTGTTCAATTGCTGTAATTTAAAGTCCATTTTAAATCGGCTTTCTAGTGGGTTCCTGTGAACGCGCTGGTTTAGAACATTCACATTGTGCTGGATTTGTGCCCTCAAATGCCCAGAAAAAAACTGCGGGATATAATGGGCCCAAAATTAGCTACTCGCTATAGAAAACTTTATATACAGGGTTCTTAAGAAGCCCCTTTTAATGTAAAAATAAGGTACATACCTTTAATTGTTTGCTTTATAAAACCTTGGGGATGCGAGAGGTCGCGGGTTTAGAGAGTGATTTTTAAACTACTATAACTATTATACAAGGCCATAAAAACTAATAATACCTTTTGCGACGGGGTCTTTCAGTGATTTTCCGTTAATGATTTACTAGGCTGAACATTTTCGATTGCAACAGCCTAGTAAAAATCGCGTTTTGAACCCGCCCCCTCTAAACAGCGCCAAAATCGCGCACACGGCCTGGGGCAGATTCTCAACGACGATTCAGGTAGGTTTTGCAACATACCTACTAATTGATCTTTGGGTTGTTGAAGTTAAAAATGCACTGCTAATGGCTCTTTGGGTTGTTGAAGTTAAAAATGCACTGCTAATGGCTCTTTGGGTTGTTGAAGTTATAAATGCACTGCAAATGGCTTTTTGGGTTGCTGAAGGTAAAAATGCACTGCTAATGGCTCTTTGGGTTGTTGAAGGTAAAACTGCACTGCTAATGGCTCTTTGGGTTGTTGAAGATAAACATGCACTGCTAATGGCTCTTTGGGTTGTTGAAGTTGAAAATGCACGGCTAATGGCTCTTTGGATTGTTGAAGTTGAAAATGCATTGTTAATGGCTCTTTGGGTTGTTGAAGTTGAAAATGCACTGCTAATGGCTCTTTGGGTTGTTGAAGTTGAAAATGCACAGCTAATGGCTCTTTGGCTAAACTTGACAACCCAGTTTGCTCTATATTGATTTTAGGTAAAACGCTACCACTTATGGCTGTGATTTTTGCCCATCTTACTCAGTCCCCCTCTGCTGATCAGGTGCAGATGATTCTTCCCATCAATGAAAAATAAAAGTGTTATTAGTGTTTAAAAATGTTGAGAATCTCTCTCCTGTCAATCACGCCATGAAGGCCACACCTTTTCCGGTGGAACGGGGAGGGATTATAAAACCCAGAAGTTTGGGTGTGGCTCAGTTTCTGTATGATGGGGAGGGAGAGGTCACAACTCTGTCTGAGCTGTGAATCAACTGAACACACTGAATGTCTACTGAACTGTAAGTGTGGTGTTTTGTGTGGTTTTATGGTAGTTTCACCTTGCTTGAAATGGTATGAAACTGCATTTGAATGTGGTGACCTTGCACCGTGCATGAAATTGTATAAAACTGCATTTGAATGTGGTGTCGTTGCACCCTGCATGAAATGGTATGAAACTGCATTTGAATTTGGTGGCCTTGCACCCTCCTTGAATGGTATGAAACTGGACTTGAATTTGGTTGTCTTACACACTGCTCGAAGAGGTAAGAAACTGCACTTGAATTTGGTGGCCTTGCACCCTGCTTGAAATGGTAGGAAAATGGATGTGAATTTGGTGGCCTTGCACGCTGCTTGAAATGGAATGTCAAGGAATAGCTGTCAGTCAACTGCCAGCCCACCAGCCATGAGTGAGCTGCCAGTACATCAGGCTTGAGGGACTGAGCTGCCACCCCACAATGTCCATACTAGTCCTCTGGAGACCAGTAGTCCCTGCACCCAACAACACCCATACCAGCTCTCCAGAAAGGGGTACAGATTCAAGGGGCAACGCACCTGAGGGCTTAAAATAAGCCAAGTAATGGATGCAGTGGAAAAGGTATCATTTTCTTTTCCAGGGATAGGAATCATAATAGGAAGAGTGAACTGGAAAATTCAGCTTTTCAGTGCTGATGTGCTGTGCACAAATACCAGCACAAAGCTTGAATAGTCCTTTATGAGAGGTTGATGTCAATTAAAAACCAGGTTAATATACTTTTGTAATGAAATCTACTCACCAGAGCAGCAAAATGGAACAAATTCTGAAAAAGGGTTTTGACCCAAAACGTTGCCCATTTCAATAGGTGCTGCCTCACCCGCTGAGTTTCTCCAGCATTTTTGTCTACTTTCGGTTTTCCAGCATCTGCAGTTCCTTCTTAAACATCTGGAACAACTAAATGTTGAGAGAATGCAATGACTGACCATAACAGTGTCAATTTTTCTAAATCTAACTCAAATTAAATGGAAAGAAAAGGGAGATTAACCGAGCTGAAACTTTGTTAGTTCAGGCAAGGAAGGAGTAGAGTCCTCAAATGTAAGTTGGAAGAGGAATGTGCAGTTATAGGTGATAATGGCAACCAGGGCATACTTTAAAAGTAAAGGAAATGAAGGCAGCAAGTTGGAGCAATGGTAGAATTACGGCCTTGCAGCTCTTACAGCGCTGGAGACCCGGATTCAATCCTGACTACGGGTGGTGTCCGTATGGAATTTGTACGTTCTCCCCCTGACCGCATGGGTTTTCTCCGAGATCTTCGGTTACCTCCGTTAATTGGATTGGTATAAGTGTAAATTATCTCTAGTATGTGTGGGATAGTATTCATGTGCGGGGATCGCTGGTCGGTGCATACTCGGTGGGCTGAAGGGCCTGTTTCTGCGTTGTATCTCTAAACTAAACTAAACAAAAACTAAACCTTTTAGTTAGGAGATCAGTGCAGTAGGGGAAGGGTGATCAGGTGGCAGATAGAACACGGAGGCGGGGGACTCAGTTAGGGAAGGATGACTTTGTCAGTCACCAGAAGTGATTTTCAGCAGATTGAACCGCATGGCAGTCTTGACTATACACATGGTTCAATAGAGATGGAGAGAGAGAAAGGTAAGAGAATTATGGTGCCAGCTGTCATGGTAATAATATTGCACTGTTTCAAACTACTATATGAAATTCTGGTCTTAGGTCATTTGTTAATTCCCTGCTTCAGAATTCTTAAACAAGTGACAGTAAATCAATCACAACCAATTATAAAGTTAGATAGGCAGGGCAAACAGTCCATCATTCAATGTGATCTGGTTTACTTCAGCCTCCCACATAATTTAATTCCCTTGCTAGACAAAATTCCAGTTGTTCTCTGTCTTTAATATACTCAACAAGTGAACATTCACATCACGTGCAGGTTTGTAGATTAATTGGCTTCTGCAAAATTGTCACTAGTGTACAGGATAGAACAGGTGATCGCTGGTCTGCGCTGACTTGTTGAGTTGAAGGGCCTGTTCCCACAGTGTATCTGTAAAAAAACCTGAAAGAGTCTAAGAAATTAAATATGTAGATGTGTTTTCTTGGTTATCACGTCTCTATGAAGGAACCAGGTTTTGTTGTTAATGAGAAGGAGGAATCTGTCTGAAGAAGGGTCTTGACCCAAAATGGCACCCACTCCTTCTCTCCAGAGATGCTGCCTGTCTCGCTGAGTTACTCCAGCATTTTGTGTCTATCTTATGTTGTTGGTGATGTGGTTGTCTAGGTACTTTACAGCCCATCTCTGCAGCTGCTCCATTGATGAGGTTAGGGTTCTTACCTTTCTTTCCTTAGAATCACTACAGGCTGCCACTACCAATCTCTACAAAATCTCACATTTACCACCTCACCTATTCGAGGAAACAGGATGCCATCTATTGTTTCTTCAGTCCATAGGAGCAGATAGGCATAGGCATTTAGACAAGTACATGGCTAAGGTAGGTTTAGAGAGATATGTGCCAAACAAAGGCAGGTGGGATGTGTAGATGGGGCATGTTGGTTGGCATGGGCAAGTTGGGCTGAAAAGCCTGTTTCCACGCTGTATGACTGTATGACTCTGCATTTGCTTGCATGTTAAATGCATGCATCTGTGAAAAAGTGCCTGCATCGCATACCTCTCCAAAGTGCAAGCCTTCATAGAATTATATTTGTCCTTACAGAGATCTCCCCTTTAACTCACTCCTTCCAAAGATATTGCCTGATGTGCTGAATATATCCAGCCTTCTTTTCTTGTTTCTGAAAACTAACATCGCCAGTCTGTTATTGCTTTCTGAATAGATAATGCCACCCTGAAATTAGTATTGCACAGCATTACACATGGAAACATAACATCACTGTGCTCTAAAAGTCACAGCACAAGATCTTGATTGTTATGACTTTCACAAATGACCCATAACTGTTTTTCAATACCTGTAAAAGTTAATGAAACAATTACTAGGCTCTATAAGGATAATGTCTTTGTCCCGAAACAGGCAAATTAAAGCCCTATGCACAGCTTCTAATGTCCAGAATACCTGTTTTATTTTGTAAGGAGCATAATGTTCTGCATTATACACTCCTCCCCTCTCCCTCGTTTCCCCTCTCCCATCAGGCAAGAGGTACAGAAGTTTCAAAACGCATACCTCCAGATTCAGGGACAATTTCTTCCCAGCTGCTATCAGGCAACTGAACCACCCTCATACTAGCTAGAGTGCAGTTCTGACCTCCCATTTACCTATTTGGAGACCGGTGAACTATCTTTAATTGGACTTTATCAGAATTTATCTTGCACTCTTTGCCCCCATCTCCCTCCCCCTCCCCTTCATTTTTCCCTCTTTCTATAGTGCCACACCTGGGTATAGAAACATAGAAACATAGAACTTAGGTGCAGGAGTAGG
Organism: Leucoraja erinaceus; assembly: GCF_028641065.1. Taxonomy (NCBI): domain Eukaryota; kingdom Metazoa; phylum Chordata; class Chondrichthyes; order Rajiformes; family Rajidae; genus Leucoraja; species Leucoraja erinaceus. Next base: position 129,415,906 of record NC_073377.1, on the reverse strand, counting down.
CCATTCGGCCCTTCAAGCCTGCACCGCCATTCAATATGATCATGGCTGATCATCCAACTCAGTATCCCGTACCTGTCTTCTCTGTACCTGTATACACCGATTAATTTCATCCATAAACATTCAACCTCTTGCTTCGCATTTCATGCTTTGTATCCTTACCTCCTTATCTCACACTTTTTGTCTTTTCGTCTTTGGCCTTTGTCCAATCATAACCCCCCACATCTGCATCCACCTATCACTTGTTAGGCTTCATTCTGCCCCCTCATCTCTTCCAGCTTCCTTCCGCCTTCTTGAATTAGTTTGAAGAAGTGTCCTGATCCTAAGGTTGCCTATCCATATTCTCCAGAGGTGCCACCTGACCAGCTGTGTTACTCCAGCACATTGCATCTTTTTTGATAAAACAGCATCTGCAGTTCCTTGTGTCGACAAGTATTTTTCATACCTCACGATATTTTAATTCTATTGAGATCAAAGTAAAAGCAGTATTGGAGTAACCTAATTCTACTAGAGTACATTCAGTGAAACCATGCATAGCTGCCCGAAACTATGGGACTTCTATGTTTTCAAGGAGATTGCAAACAGTTGTACTGGTATATAGACCAGCGTGCCTAACGTTTGTAGACAGCAAGTTCTTGGAGAGTATTCTGAGAGATAAGATATATTTGTATCTGGATTGAAAGGAACTGATTAGGAATACTCAGTACATGGGAGACCGTGTCTCACAAATCTGATTGAGTTTTTTGAAGATAGACAAAAATGCTGGAGAAACTCAGCGGGTGAGGCAGCATCTATGGTGATGTTTTGGGTAGGAGAGAGTAGGCTTGTGGGAGAGCTGGGAAGGGGAGGGGAAGGAGGGAGAAAGCAAGGAGTATCTGAAATCGGAGGTCAAATTTCATATCGCTGGGGTGTAAACTACCCAAACAAAATATTAGGTGTTGTTCCTCCAATTTGCACTGGGCCTCACTCTGGCAATGGAGGAGGCCCAGGACAGAAAATTTTGATCTGGAATCGGAGGGGGAGTTAAAGTGCTGAGCCTCCAGGAGATCAGGTTGGTTAGTGCGAACTGAGCGGAGGTGTTGGGCAAAGCGATCACCAAACCTGCGCTTGGTCTCACCGATGTAGAGAAGTTGTGTAGGGGTTTTGCGTTTCCCTTTATTTCCCTTCGGGCCCAACTGCCCGAGTTATTCTCTCCCTTGTCGGAGGGTCAAACGGCCACCACTCCACTTGCGCGGTTTCCAAGAGAGAGAATACAACAAAAGGGATTCCCCTAGGTTCTAGACCTCGGAATTATGGTGGGATATGATAAAAGGTTGAATTGACCAGAGTGTGCCGATGAGAGAGAACAGAAACCAAGATGGACTCAAAGCAAGTCTAAAATTTACAGGCTTTATTGAACAATGAGAAATCGAATCTCACCAACACTACATAATACGTGGCTAAACTTATGCTTTAAACTAAGACTGGACGGAAAACGATCGAGCACGTCGTAAAACTTACTTTACACAATTTTACTTGCAAGTACAACCCCTTTATCTTCTTAACCTCTATACTATTTCGGGAATTTCACCAGGTCACTGGGGTACTTACAGTTTGGGCTCACGAGCTGTCCAGCAGGGCAGGAAAAAGAGAGTTATAGTTGGGCTCACGAGCCGTCCAGCAGGGCAGAAAGAAAGAGAGAGAGTTCTGGCTTGACTCCTGTTTTTATACCTGAGCTTACTTTGAAACCCCCAGGTGGTCCTCTGGATGAAAAGGGTTCTTTTGATGATTCCCAGTTTCGATCTGGCATGAACAATAGGCTTCCGATGATAAGGGGTTTGCTGATGTCATGATCATTCAGCCTGATCATTATCCCATCGCCTGGACGGGCTCCTATTGCCTCGATGGATGGGTCATCCAAGATGGTGATTGAGCCTGGGCTACCACCGTCTGCTGAGGCTTGGCTCCTTCCTTTGTGTATCCAAGATAATCTTGTTATCTCCGTCTCAGCCTTTCCTGTCCACCCCAATTCGCACAGTTGTTTGATGCCAAAGTCCACATGCCAGACAGGTTTGTGGATTGGAGGTTTTTCCGTTGCAGCCAGCACATTTGTCTTTTTAAAATGTCCATGTCCTTATCCGAGTTCTTCCATGATTTTGGAGGATTTGCCCCAATAACTTACAGTTGGCACCTGGAACAGCGGATGCAGTAAATGAGGTTGGAGGATGTGCAGGTGAACCTCTGCCTCACCCAAAAAGACTGCGAAGGTCCTTGGATGGAGTCGAGGGGGGAGGTAAAGTGACATGAATTAGGACATCTCTGATGCCCTGGTCTGGAACACCTCATCCTCGGTGCAGATGCGACGTAGACAGAGGAATTGGGAGTAGGGGGTAGAATCATTACAGGAAGCAGGGTGGGAAGAAGTGTAGTACAGATAGCCATAGGAGTCAGTGGGTTTGTAGTAAATGTTGGTCAGTAGTCTGTTACCTGCGATGGAAATGGTGAGGTCTAGAATTTGATGAGAATATACAAGGCATAATTAGGAAATTTGCAGATGACACAAACGTGGGTGGTGTTGCAGATAGAGAAGATGGTCAAAAATGCAGAAGGAATTTGATCAATTGAACAAGTGGGCTGAGGAATATTTAGTGGAGTTTAATACAGATAGGTGTGAGATGTTGCATTCTAGGAAGTCAAACCAAGGCAGGACCTTCACAATGGATGACAGGGTTCTGGGGAGAGTTGCTGAGCAAAGGGATCTAAGTGCAAGTACACAGTTCCTTGAAAGTGGCATCGCAGTTATGATCGAATGGTCAAGAAGGCTTTTGGCACATTGGCCTTCATCAGTCAACATAAACATAGAAACATAGAAAGTAGGTGCAGGAGTAGGTCATTTGGCACCGAGCCAGCATCACCATTCACTATCCAAAATCAGTACCCTGTTCCTGCCTTTACCCTATATCCCTTGATTCCTTTAGCTCTAAGAGCTACATCTATCTTTCTATTGAATACATCCAGTGAATTGGCTTCCACTGACTTCTGTGGCAAAGGATTCCACACATTCACAACTCTCTGGCTGAAAACCTTTTCCTCATCTCAGTCCTAAATGGCCTACCCCTTATTCTTAAACTGTGACTTCCCCAACATCAGGAACATTTTTCCTGCATCTAGTCTGTCCAATCCCTTTTGAATTTTATGTTTCTAAAAGATACCCTCTCACCCTTATAAATTCTAGTGAATAATATCCCAGTCGATCCATTCTTTCATCATATGTCAGTCCCACCATCCTGGGAATTAATCTGGTGAACCTATGCTGCACTCCCTCAATAGCAATAATGTCCTTCCTCAAATTAGGAGACCAAAACTGCACACAATACTCCAGGTGCGGTCTCACCAGGGCCCTGTACAACTGCAGTAGGACCTCCTTGCTCCTATACTCAAATCCTCTCATGAAGGCCAACATGCCATTTGCTTGCTTCACTGCCTGCTGTACCTGCAATGCTTACTTTCAGTGACTGATGTACAAGGACACCTAGATCTCGTTGCACCTCCCTTTTTCCTAATCTGACACCATTCAGATAATAATCTGCCTTCTTGTTCTTGCCACCAATTGGATTACCTCATATTTATCCACATTATACTACATCTGCCATGCATCTCCCCACCCACCCACCCAACCTATCCAAGTCACCCTGCAGCCTCATAACATCTTCCTTGCAGCTCACACTGCCACCCAGTTTTGTGCCATCTACAAACTTGGAGATGTTACATTTAATCCCTTCGTTTGATAGTTAAATGGAAATAACTGGGGTCCCAGCACTGAGCCTTGCGGCACCACACTAGTCATTCAGTGTATTGAGTAAAGAAGTTTGGAGGTTATGTTGCAGTTGTACAAGACATAGGTAATGCCATATTTTGAGTGTTGCATTCAGTTTTGGTCACCATGCTACAGGAAAGATGTTGTTAAATTGGAATGGGTGCAGATGAGATGTATGAGGATGTTGCCAGGACTTGAGGGCCTAAGTTACAGGGAGAGGTTGAGCAGGCTAAGACTTTACTTATTGTAGTGCAGTAGCATGAGGGGTGACCTTATAAAGGTGTATAAGATCATGAGGGGGGAAAGATAGGATAAATGCACAGTCTTTTTATCCAAAGTTGGGGAATCAAGAACCAAAGAACATAGGGTTAAGGTGAGAGGGTGAAAGATTTCATAGGAACCTGAGGGGCAACTTTTTCAAACAAAAGGAATGCCCTGCCAGAGGTAGTTGAGGCAGGTACGATCAAAACATTTAAAATACATTTGGGCAGGTACATGGGTGCATAGGATAGGCAGGTGGGACTAGTGTAGGAGGGGCATGTTGGTTGGTGTTGGCCAGATGGGCTGACAGGCCTGTTTCCATGCTGATTCTTGGTACGTACTGGCAGTTCCTGATGGTTTGTACTAATATGCAATTTGCTAATGTACTGTTAATATTTTATTTCGTTTTTCTGTTTTGAAAAGCCTTTGGTAATTCTAAAATCTGCCCAAATGTTCAGAACCCATTTATTTTTATACATTATAAGTCTCCTCCTTTAATTGAATACTACCTTTAACTATCTTTATTAGCCATGGTTGAATCAGTTTTTATTCTTTCACTGGGGTTCTACTGCAAATGGGAATGTAAACCATTGCCTGTTATTAATTTTAAAAATTGTTTTCCATTATTAATTGATCCTCATATCTTTTAATTTAGTTTCTTAATCCACATTGGCAACCAACTCACACCATGCGAAGATAGACACAAAAAGAGGAGTCGCAAAAAGAAGACAATGAAGTCTGAAGATGCGTCTCGACCTGAAATGTCACCTATTCCTTTTCTCCAGAGATACTGTCTGACCCATTGAGTTACTCCAGCTTACTGTATCTATCTTCAGGTTAGATCAGTTTTTGCAGTCAGTCCCTTCCTTCACACCATGTAAGTACAGTTTTCAATATTGTTGTAACAGAGTAAAATCAGGGGTTCATAAAATTGAACAACATGTTTGGATCCAATTGGATAGATCTTTAGTAAGAGGTATGTTGGAAACTATGGGCTGAATTATCTTATTTTGGACTAGGATTACAAGGAAATAATAAAGTTTTGACTTTGGATCATCAGAACCACATGCAGTGATCACCTATGACCACTGGAGCCCCCCCCCCCCCCCCCCCCCCCCCACCCTATGACCACTGGGACTCCCCCCCCCCAGGGCCAGCTATCACACAATCTCTCAACATTGCATAAAGACGCCTCATCAAATAATAAGGATTTTTGCTGTTTTGTTATTTACTAAAGAACCTCAATAGGATTTCTGTACTGTCAGCAGTAATTCAATAACAGATTTATTATAACCACGGATAAGCAAGGGAAGAAACCAGTCTTACACTTTGTGGTGTTACAATCTGATAAACAAAGGTGAATCAGAAAATCAGACCCAAACTATATGTGTTAGTTCTTCCACTCACAAGGGTAATAAACGTAACCTTCAACATAATTGGCCTTAGAATAATATATAATGATCTCAGGATTATAAATACAAGAACATTTTGATAATCCGGCATTCCTAACATATTGATGGTGCAGGATGGCTGATTTTCGGGATCATTTTTTCTTATTCATATTATTACCCCAACAGGCTTTTAATAACATTTTCCAGCTATCCCACAACATTCTCATCAATTTCACAGTGAACCTATAAGTTTAAAGGGAGCACAGATAACAGGATCCCGGTGAGACTAAAGGGAGCGCAGGAATCAGAGCCTCAGTGAGTTTAAAGGGAGCACAGGAAATATGGCCCTGATGAGTTTAAAGTGTGTACTGGAATCAATGCCCCGATGAGTTCGAAGGAAGCACGCAAACTGGAACCCTGATGAGTTTAAAGTGAGTCATATACTGATCCATTTGGATTTCTGAGCAGTCGGACAGCAGATCAGTGGGATTTTACTGTTCTGCTTAATTGCTAAGCCAGGGGAAGAAACAAAGCCTCCTGCAATCAAAAACCAAGAAATGCTGCCATACTGTATGTTCTGCAAGCAATTTAAGTTATGGAAACAATTATCTTAATGCTTGGACCACTGAGGAAAGTATTAAAGTATCGCTACAGAGAAAGTTGTGGTAGAGAACAATAATAACACCTTGTAAGTTGTACAACTGCTACTGTAAGTAGCAACGTGTATGAGGTCAGGATCAAACCCAGTTCTCTAGTGCTATGAGGCAGTGACTCTTGGAGGAGTAATTACATGTTGAAGTATAGTTCCGCATAGGAAGCACTGTAGAAATGATGATAAAATTTCATAATATTTGGGAAGATTCAGCAGAAAAATCTTTCAGATTTTAATGCAGACTGTATGATAGGGCGATACTGAATATTCTTCAGTTTGTCATAATTTCCTTCATTATTCAGCATTCAGATATTTTAAAATTGCCTCAATGATTAATGATGCAGCTCCATCTTAAATCCTAATGATTCAGTTCTTTAGGACTATCAAATCCTTTGCTCAGTGATTTACAAAAAAACACCTTTGCTAAACTGGACATTTTTGAGTAAATGTCCCGTTTACAACATACTGTTCGGCTTCCTACTACTGTAGTTTGCGACACATGCAACTCCTGCCCTTCCTCCCTCAATTTAGAACAATTATCATTCTAAACACTCATTCCTCCAAACAAGTCACAACTCAAATCCATTATCTGACACACAACAAAATAATCATAACTGATGTTACATCAGATAGCCTGCTGTGTATGTCAAAAACTGTATGGTTTGTATGTGCACCTGGAAACGGCATTATGGGATATTAATAGTCAGGCAACAATTCTAGAAAATTATTTTCTGATTGAGGGTTAACATGGAAATAATAATAATAATAATACATTTTATTTTCGGGCGCCTTTCAAAGTCTCAAGGCCACCTTACAGAAATTAACAGAACAGAAAGAAACATTTAGTCGGAGTAAAATAAATAATAAGGACATCACCAGTACACAAATTAAAGACAGAAATCGCTCTAAAGAAAAAAATCAAAAAACACAATGTGAAGAGAGAGCAGTGGCAGCTAAAGCGCGCTAGCGTCCACTCTCCCTTCCGACAGCCATCTTGGACACAGACTAACATATTAACTTACACACAAAAAAAATCATTCCCCCACAGTGGATACCACTGTGAGGGAAGGCACAATGTCCATTCCCCATCCCCAGTTCCCCCAAAGTCAGGCCTATTGAGGCCATCGCAATTGCCTCTACGGAGGCCCGATGTTCCTGGCCGTTCTGGCCAGGTGGTGTTGCCCCGGCGTCGGGAGAGTCCTCACAGCGGCTGGGCCACCTGGAACGGCCGCTTCCTAGCTGGGGACCGTGGCTTCCGAAGCCGACAAGGCCGCGCCGGGTTGGAGCTCCCAGGCTCCCGATGTTACAGTCGGCGCCGCCTGCTCCGCAGACCCGCAGCACGGAGGTGTTGATCTCGGCGGTCACAGCTCCAGCGCATTGATCCAGCATGGCGACCCAGGCAAGGCATAGCCCGCTCCGCTCTATGATAGTGCTCTAGCGCTGTGCCGCCAATGAAGCCGAGGTGCTGGGCGGTCCCCGCCAAGAAACGGCACTCCACGTCCGTTGGTAGGCCACGAGGACGGGTCGACGGGGCAGCCCGGAAAAAAAGCTGCCTCACCAACCAGGTAGGGACCTAGAAGTATAATTACCCCCTACCCCCCTCATTTAAAAAGCCATTCTCCAACAGACGAAGCACAGGACTTATTAAAAACTTCAAAAAAAATGAACGGACGGCTGCTGGTTAGCAGCCGTTCCCCAAGATGGCTCCTCCTCCCTTTCACCAATGTTCACCAATGCCATTTGCTCAATTGTTCCACCTGATAGTGCAGATTTTACCATTCTACAACTGAAAATCAAAATAAGAAGCATCAGTCTGTAAGAATTTAGGGTAGCACGGTAGCACAGTAGTAGAGCTTCTGCCTTACAGCGGCTAGAGACCCTGGTTCGATCCTGACTATGGGCCCTTGTCTGTACGGAGTTTGTACGTTCTCCCCGTGACCAGCATGGGTTTTCTCCAAAATCTTCGGTTTACTCCCACATTCTAAAGACGTACAGGCATGTGGGTTAATTGGCTTGCTATAAAATGTAAAATTGCAATGGAGTAGAATTAATGTGCGGGTACTGCTGGTTGGGGTGCACTTGATGGGCTGAAGCGTCTGTTTCCGTGCTGTATCTCTAAACTAAACTATACTAAATGAAGAGAATGCATATGTCGATTGTAAAAATGCCCTGAATTATCTCTCACATTTATTTTTTCTTGCTTCATTTGCAGATGTTTTGCTCTCATTATTTTTAATTGAACTTACTATCTCCACGACAAATTTAAACATTCTTCTCCACAGTAAAATGTGGTATCTAGAGTCATAGAGTGAAACAGCGTTGTAACAGGCTCTTCAGCCCAACCTGCTCGCATTGGCATTTCCCAGCTGCATTGGTCCCACCTGCTTGTGCTTGGTCCATATCCCTAAACCTGGCCTATCCATGTACCAGTTCTAACTGTTTCTTAAACGATGTGACAGTCCCAGTCTCAAACTACCTCCTTTGGCAGCTTGTTTCATACACCCACCACCCTTTGTGCGAAAAAGTTACACCTTGGATTCCTATTAAATCTTTTCCCCTTCACCTTGAACCTCTGTCCTCTGGTCCTCGATTCCCTAACACTGGGCAAGAAACTGTGCACCTACCCGATCTATTCCTCTCTTGATTTTGTACACCTTTGCACATCTTTGCTTATTAAGTTTAAAGAATGACATGAAAGTTAAAACTGAAAATGTTTTGCACAAAATGATTGATGCACACACATTTATTTAATAGGGAGGGGGAGGGAGAGGGGGATGGAGAGGGGGAAACAAATATAAACAAAGGAAAACATTTTTTTAAAAAAGAGAAAAAAGAAAAATACTATCTAAATGGCGTCAAGTTGGGAAAAGGGGAAGTACAACGGGATCTGGGGGTCCTTGTACATCAGTCTATGAAAGTAAGCATGCAGGTACAGCAGGCAGTGAAGAAAGCAAATGGCATCTTGGCTTTTATAACAAGAGGAATCGAATATAGGAGCAAAGAGGTCCTTCTGCAGTTGTACAGGGCCCTATTGAGACCACACCTGGAGTATTGTGTGCAGTTTTGGACCCCTAATTTGACGAAGGACATTCTTGCTATTGAGGGAGTGCAGCGTAGGTTTACAAGGATAATTTCCGGGATGGCGGGACTGTCGTATGCTGAGAGAATGGAGCAGCAGGGCTTGTACACTGTGGAGTTTAGAAGGATGAGAGGAGATCTCATTGAAACATATAAGATTGTTAAGGGCTTGGACACGCTAGAGGCAGAAACATGTTCCCGATGTTGGGGGAGTCCAGAACCAGGAGCCACAGTTTAAAAATAAGGAGTAAGCCATTTAGAATGGAGACGGTGAAACACTTTCACTCACAGAGAGTGGTGAGTCTGTGGAATTCTGTGCCTCAGAGGGGGGTGGAGGCAGGTTCTCTGAATGCTTTCAAGAGAGAGCTAGATAGGGCTCTTAAAAATAGCAGAGTCAGGGGATATGGGGAGAAGGCAGGAATGGGGTACTGATTGGGGGTGATCAGCAATGATCACATTGGCTCGAAGGGCCAAAATGCCTGCTCCTGCATCTATTGTCTATTGTCTATTCCTCATCCTGGGATATAAGAATACAAATTTGGAGGATAGATGCAAAATGCTGGAGCAACTCAGCGGGACAGTCAGCATCTGTGGAGAGAAGAAATGGTTAATGTTTTGGGTTGAGACCCTTCTTTGGACAGCAAAACCTACAGAAATTCAATCCAGATTACATTTGTGAAACCTCAACAAATTGATCAGACATTAGAATGTGTCTTTGTTCCAGGTATATGTGGCAGAGTATAGTAGAAACATAGAAACATAGAAAATAGGTGCAGGAGGAGGCCATTCGGCCCTTCGAGCCAGCATCGCCATTCATTGTGATCATGGCTGATCGTCTCCTATCAATCACCCGTGCCTGCCTTCTCCCCATATCGCTTGACTCCACTAACCCCCAGAGGTCTATCTAAATCTCTCTTAAATCCATCCAGTGACTTGGCCTCAACTGCCCTCTGTTGCAGGGAATTCCATAAATTCACAACTCTCTGGGTGAAAAAGTTTTTTCTCACCTCAGTTTTAAATTACCTCCCCTTTATTCTAAGACTGTGGCCCCTGGTTCTGGACTTGCCCAACATTGGGAACATTTTTCCTGCATCTAGCTTGTCCAGTCCTTTTATAATTTTATTAGCTATTATCCAATCCACAGGAACTGATCCTGAATCTATTGAACATTGGAAAATGATCACCAGTGCATCCACTAATTCTAGCGCCACCTCCCTGAGGACCCTGGGATGCAGACCATCAGGCCCAGGGGATTTATCATCCTTCAGTCCCATTAGCCTACCCAATACTATTTCTCGCCTAATGTAAATTTCTTTCAGTTCCTCCACCCCCTTAGATCCTCTGTCCTCCAGTACATCTGGGAGATTGTTTGTGTCTTCCTTAGTGAAGACAGATCCGAAGTACCTTTCACAAATTCAACTCTTCTGCCATTTCTTTGTTGCCCATAATAATTTCACCCGTGTCTGCCTTCAAGGGACCCACATTTGACTTTGCTACTCTTTTTCCCTTAACATATCTAAAGAAGCTTTTACTGTCCTTCTTTATATTCCTTGCCAGCTTCCCTTCGTACTTCATCTTTTCAGCCCTTATTGCCTGTTTTGTTTCCTTCTGTTGTCCTATGAAAGTTTCCCAATCCTCTGGCTTCCGGCTACTCTTTGCTGTGTTATACATCTTTTCTTTTAGTTTTATTCTTTCCCTAACTTCTCTGGTCGGCTCCATTAAAAGCTGCTCTAAGAATCCATCTTGGAGGCATTCTACAAACTCTCTTTGTTGGGGTCCTGAACCAACATGGTTTTCCCAGTCCACCTGCATATTGAAATCCCCCATCACCATAGTGGCATTACCTTTGTTACATGCCAGTTTTAACTCCTGCTGCAACTTACACCCTACATCCGGGTTACTATTTGGGGGTCTGTAGATAACACTGATTAGTGTCTTCCTGCCTTTACAATTACTCAACTCAATCCACAGTGACTCTACCTCGTCAGTCCCTATGTCTTCCCACGCAAGGGACTGAACTCCATCCCTCACCAGCAGAGCTACCCCCCTCCTCTGCCCACCTGCCTGTCCTTTCTATAGGATGTATAACCCTGAATATTAAGTTCCCAGGCCCGATCCTACTGCAGCCACATCTTAGTAATCCCCACAATGTCATATCTACCTACCAACTGAGCCTCAAGCTCATCTACTTTACCTCTTATACTTCGCGCATTCATATGCAATACTTTTAATTCCTTACGCACCTCACCTTTCACATCGATCCCTATTACACTTGGCCATACTCTCCTATCCCTTTGTGAGCTTCCTTTCCCATTAATTCTGTGGTCATTAACTATCCTTTTACTCTCTTTCCTTTTAACTCCATCCTCGACTATCCCATTTGACACCCCACCCCCTTTATTCAGCTTAAAACCACCTGTGTAACAGTGGCAAACCTGCCCGCCAGAATGCTGGCCCCCCTCCTGTTAAGATGCTATCCGTCCCTTTTATACAGTTCCCCTTACTCCAAAACAGATCCCAGTGATCTAAGAATCTAAATCCCTGCCCACTGCACCAGTTCCTTAGCCACACATTCAGGTCCCGTATCTCCCTATTCCTGCTCTAACCAGGAAGAGGAACTGGAAGCAAACCGGAGATAACCACCCTGGAGGTCCAGCTTTTCAGCATTTTTCAGAGCTCTCTAAAGTCACGCTGCAGAATATTCATCCCCTTCTTTCCGACATCGTTTGAGCCGACATGCACTACCATCTCCGGCTGTTCTCCTTCACTCTTGAGGATTTTTTGCACTCTGTCCATGACATCCTGGATCCTGGTACCAGGAAGGCAGCACAACATGCTCGAATCCCGTCTGTTCCAGCAGAAACCCATGTTCGTACCTCTCACTATGGAGTCTCCAACTACAATGGCATTGCCTGACGTTGGCCTCTTTGGTTTTGGCTCAACAACCCTTTTTGCTTTGCAAGCCAGTCCGCCGCTCAATGTGATAACGTCTTCTGTCCCGACAGCTTCTAAGTGGGTGAACCTGTTCACAAGAGGTACAACACCCGGGCGTTTGCATTCCATGTTTCCCTCCCTTTCTCACCGTCACCCACCTTCTCTCTTCCAGTACCTTAGGTGTAACAATCTTACTGTAAGACTTGTCGAGGAACGACTCAGTTTCTCGGACGAACCTGAGGTCATCCACTTGCTTCTCCAGTTCCCCAACATGGTCCTTATGGAGCTGTACCTGGATGCACTTCTCACATTTGTAGCAGCCAGAAGCACCAGCAGTGTCCTTGACCTCCCACATACTGCAAGCATCACACTAAATCAGCTTGCTTGACATATCCTTCTTTCGTCTCTCTCTCTCCAGCGTTTTGCGTAACCTCCTCTCCTCAGCCTCCTCGCCGAAGACTCTCGAGCATAAGACTCACACTTTTCTCGCAGGGCACTTCCCTCACTGCCACTCCCTGAGAGCCGTCCTGCTTATATTGACTGATAAATTGCATAATTTTCCAATTAGTAACCAATTAGTAACTGACTAATGTATTACAAATAATGATTTCAGGTCTAGTTTTGAAGAGGAAGAAGATCAAGTTCAGGCCTAAAAATACATCCATTTGAACCTACCTCATCTGACTTCTACCAATAAATATTGTATTCTGACAAAGCCTCACAAAAGTGTACAGCCAGGAATTCCTGCATTATTGTTTTGCAAATATAGGGCAGAAATCATCTTGCATCCAGGAATGCATGATTAATTAGGAGTCTAATTAATTATTTTAATAATAATAATAAGTTTTGAAAATGACAACATTGGGCTCAGCAGCACCAATGTTGTTGTAACTGTTAAGGGGCTGTTGCACTGCGGCAACCTGATCCGTGAGTTAAGAAGAGTGCCTTCGACCTTGAAGCTCGAGGGCACTCGCCTGGAAAACCTTGAGCTGGATCGACTGTCCGCATTGAAACCGTGAGCTAGATCGACCATCCGCGTTGATACCGCGAGCGGATCGACTGACCACACACACACACACACACACACACACACACACACACACACACACACACACACACACACACACACACACACACACACACACACACACACACACACACACACACACACACACGCTAAGGCGGGGGCCAGGGAAATTCACACCCATGATGAAGAGGTAAATGGCTGCCTCAGTGTACAGTGAGTCCTTTAGAGAATGCAGGAGGGGAGAGAGAGGGGGATAGAAAGGGATAGAAGGGGATAGAATGGGATAAAAGGGGGGAGAAGAGGAGGAGACACTTTTAAGAAGTACTAGACCAAGTGCTTCTGTCAGGTCCGTTCCGCAACGCAGTTGCAGGGGGGGGGGGGGGGGGGGGGCGGCCTGACGTCATGGAGCAATGTCACGTGCTAGGCGTACGCCATCAAGACGCTGCATATAAGGTCAAGACACTGCGTATGCCCTTCGAGACACTGCGTATGCCCTCAATGCGCCTGCAGGAAGACAGGCCGTTGACGCACGGGATTTTCGGGTAGTTTAAGCCAGCGAGGACGACAAAAAGCAGTGGGGGGAACAGGCGATATTTGGCTTTGGCCAGCGTGACAGAGTCCACCGTTATGGAGGCAGAAAAATTAGTGTGTGGGGTGGGGGAAGATTTTATTAAAAATGTGTACAGAAAAATGAGTGGAGGAGCGAATGTAAAAGTGAAATCGCGAGCGAAACGGTAAAAATCTCAGCTTTTTTGCATATGGTTTTGGCGGAGTAACGAATCAAAGGGGAAAAAAATAACAAAGGGCAAAAAAATCTCACACACACACACACACACACACACACACACACACACACACACACACACACACACACACACACACACACACACACACACACACACACACACACACACACACACACACACACACACACACACACACACCGTTTTAAAAGTAAACTAGACCAAGTCCCCAAACGTGCTTCCCCGAGTATGGGGGGGGGGGGGGGGGGGGGGGATTTTATTAATCTTGGAGTTTTTGCGTGTGGTTTTGGCGGACCAAGGAATCAAAGACCAAATCTTTCTCTCTCTCTCTCTCTCACTCACTCACTCACTCACACACACACACACACACACACACACACACACACACACACACACACACACACACACACACACACACACACACACACACACACACACACACACACACACACACACACACACACACACACACACACACACACAGATTTAATATATAGATAGATAGATAATAAAGTTTATCAGGCATTTTCTAGTTTTAGTAATCTAGTTTTGAATTATGGACGGTTTCCACTTAGATTGACTACCAAAAGTTTTACTTATCTAGGTATTACGATCACCAAGAAACACAAGGATTTATTTAAAGCTAATTTTATGCCTTTAATTGACCATATTAAACAACAGTTTACTAAATGGTCACCAATGTCCTTCTCCTTAATCGGCCGAATCAATGCTATTAAAATGTTCATTTTTTAACCATATAACCATATAACAATTACACACGGAAACAGGCCATCTCGGCCCTACAAGTCCGTGCCAAACATCTTTTTTCCCTTAGTCCTACCTGCCTGCACTCATAACATAACCCTCCATTCCCTTCTCATCCATATGCCTATCCAATTTATTTTTCAATTATACCAACGACCCTGCCTCCACCACTTCCACTGGAAGCTCATTCCACACCGCTACCACTCTCCGAATAAAGAAGTTTCCCCTCATGTTACCTTCTAAACTTCTGTCCCTTAATTCTGAAGTCATGTCCTCTTGTCTGAATCTTCCCTATTCTCAAAGGGAAAAGCTGATCCACATCAACTGTCTATTCCTCTCATCATTTTAAAGACCTCTATCAAGTCCCCCTTAACCTTCTGCGCTCCAGAGAATAAAGACCTAACTTATTCAACCTTTCTCTGTAACTTAGTTGTTGAAACCCAGGCAACATTCTAGTAAATCTCCTCTGTACTCTCTCTATTTTGTTGACATCCTTCCTATAATTGTGCGACCAAAATTGTACACCATACTCCAGAATTGGTCTCACCAATGCCTTGTACAATTTTAACATTACATCCCAGCATCTATACTCAATGCTCTGATTTATATAGGCTAGCATACCAAAAGCTTTCTTTACCACCCTATTTATATGAGATTCCACCTTCAAGGAACTATGCACGGTTATTCCCAGGTCCCTCTGTTCATCTGTATTCTTTAATTCCCTACCATTTACCATGTACATCCTATTTTGATTTGTCCTGCCAAGGTGTAGCACCTCACATTTATCAGCATTAAACTCCCTGCCATCTTTCAGCCCATTCTTCCAAATGGCCTAAATCACTCTGTAGACTTTGGAAATCCTCTTCATTATCCACAACACTTGGTATCTTGGTATCATCTGCATACTTACTAATCCAATTTACCACACCTTCATCCAGATCATTAATGTACATGACAAACAACAAAGGACCCAACACAGATCCCTGAGGCACCCCACTAGTCACCTGCCTCCAACCCGACAAACAACCATCCACCATTACCCTCTGGCCCATTCAGCCACTGTTGAATCCATCTTGCTACTCCTGCATTTATACCCAACAGTTGAACCTTCTTAACCAACCTTCCATGAGGAACCTTGTCAAAGGCCTTACTAAAGTCCATATAGACAATATTCACTGCTTTACCCTCGTCAATTCCCCTAGTAACCTCTTCAAAAAATTCAAGAAGTTTATTCAAACATTCAAGAAGGTTAGTCAAACATTTACCTAAATTTCCGTATTTATTTCAGATGATACCAATTTTTATTGCCAAATCTTTCTTTGATACCATAGATTCCAAAATGTCTTCATATATATGGCAGAATAAAAATTCCTGACTAAGTATAAAATACTTTCAGAAATCAAAAAATGATGGTGGTTTGGCATTGCCGAACCTTAGATTCTACTATTGGGCAGTCAATGTATGTTATCTAACATTTTGGACAAAATATTTAGAAGATACCCAATGCCCAGGATGGATAAACCTTGAATGTGGTTCCTTACATGGGCTATCATTGGCTTCTATTCTCGGGGCCTCATTACCTTTTACAATGATGAGATTGAATAAATGTACGACTAACCCAATAATAACCCGAAGGCATACGTTTCGAATATGGTTTCAATTTCGTAGGTTTTGTGGACTAAATGATTTTATCTTATTGAGTCCTATCTTGTCCAATTTTCTCTTCCAACTTTCTAGTACTGATCAAGTCTTTTTGTTATGGAAGAGGAAGTGATTAGTAGCTTTTCATGATTTGTTTTTGGATGGTTGTTTTATGTCTTTCGAACAACTCTCCAATAAATATAATTTACCTAATTCACACTTTTTTAGATATTTACAAATTAAACATTTTTGAAGGCTACTCTAACCCTTTTTCCGCTACCACATCAAGCTGAAATTTTGGAAAAAAATGTACATTTGAACCCTTATCAGAAAGGATTAATAACAACTATTTATGAGTTGATTTTGAAATTACAAATAGATATCTATATTACCAAAAGTCTGTTCTTGACCAGTTTTGGCCAATCTGTGCTGCGATTTCTGAGAGAACGCCACCACCTACGGCCGTCATTTTTGGCCACCTTGCTCAGAGCACCCCTCTGCCGCATGTGTGCCGAGGATTTTTCCCGTCGATTAAAAATGACAGAGATATAAATGTTTTTACAAAATTCCCCATTCTCTCTGCTGCCCCCACTGGTGGCAGGGGGGAGGGACTATAAAACTGGGAAGTGGTGTGCCACACAGTCTCTTCAAGATGGAGGAAGGCAGAGGGTCACGTTTCTCTGAGCTGTGAATAACACTGAACACGTGTCTACTCAAATGTAAGTGCCCTTAGTGGTTCTAAAATGCTTGCCGAATGTGTCTATTGGTTCTAAAGCTTGCAAAAAAAGTGTATTTTGGTTCTAAAGCTTGCAAAAAAATGTCTATTGGTTCTAATGCTTGCAAAAAATGTCTGTTGGTTCTAAAGATTGCAAAAAAATGTCTATTGGTTCTAAAGCTTGCAAAAATATGTCTATTGGTTCTAAAGCTTGCAAAAATATGTCTATTGGTTCTAAAGCTTGCAAAAATATGTCTATTGGTTCTAAAGCTTGCAAAAAAAATGTCTATTGGTTCTAAAGCTTACAAAAAAATGTCTATTGGTTCTAAAGCTTACAAAAAAATGTCTATTGGTTCTAAAGCTTGCAAAAAATGTCCCTATTGGTTCTAAAGCTTGCAAAAAATGTCTATTGGTTCTAAAGCTTGCAAAAAAAATGTCTATTGGTTCTAAAGCTTGCAAAAAAATTGGTTCTAAAGCTTGCAAAAAAAATGTCTATTGGTTCTAAAGCTTGCAGAAAATGTCTATTGGTTTTAAATGGTTCATACTCACACTCCAGAAAGCCTCCCTCCCACCCCTCCCTGGTTGGCTTGGGTGTGTCTTGAAATTGAAAGGCACAACTTACTGCAAATGGTGGCATGCAGTTGAAAGGCACTACTTACTGCAAATGATGGCTTGGGAGCTTTGGTTTGAAGTTGAAAGGCACTAGTTACTGAAAAAGGTGGCAGGGTTGCTTTGGCTTGAAGTTGGAAGGCACTACTTACTGCAAATGGTGGCTTGGGTGTGGCTTGGGTGTGACTTGAAGTTGAAAGACACCACTTACTGCAAATGGTGGCATGAAGTTGAAAGGCAGGCACTATTACTGCAAATGGTGGCTTGGGTGTTTGGCTTGAAGTTGAAAGGCACCACTTACTGCAAATGGTGGCATGAAGTTGAAAGGCACTACTTACTGTAAGTGGCTTGGGTGTGGCTTGAAGTTGAAAGGAGCTGCAAATTGTGCTTGCATTAAGTTGAAAGGCGCTGCAAATTGTGGCATGAAGTTGAAAGGCACTACTTACTGCTAGTGATGGCTTGGGAGCTTTGGTTTGAAGTTGAAAGGCATTAACTGCAAATGGTGGCAGGAGCATTGGCTTGGTTGAAAGGCACTACTTACTGCTAATGGTGGCTTGGTTGCTTTGGCTCGAAGTTGAAAGGTACCTCTTACTGCTAATGGTGGCTTGGGTGTGGCTTGGGTGTGGTTTGAAGTTGAAAGGCACTACTACTGCAAATGGTGGCTTGGATGCAATGGCTTGATGTTAAAAGGCATTACTTACTGCAAATGGTGGCTTGGGTGCATTGGCTTGAAGTTGAAAGGCACCACTTACTGCAAATGGTGGCTTGGGTGCTTTGGCTTGAAGTTAAAAGGCACTACTGTAAATGCACTTACTTCCTGTTTGCACTGTATATTGATTTTAGATAAAACACTACCACTTACGGCTGTGATTTTTGGCCACCTTACTCAGTCCGCCTCCGCTGAGCAGGTGCAGAGAATTCTTCCCATCAATGAAAAATAAAAGTGTTATTAGTTTTAAAAAAAAATGTTGAGAATCTCTCTCCTGTCAATCACCATGAAAGCCACACCTTTTCCGGTGGGGGGGAGGGGGAGGGGTTATAAAACCCGGAAATATGGGTGTGGCTCTGTCTGCAAGATGGAGGGAGGGAGAGGTCACAGCTTGCTGTCTTTAGTGGCTTTGCACCCTACTTCAAATGGTATGAAACTGCACTTGAATTTGGTGGCCTTGCACCCTGCTAGAAGGAGTAAGAAACTGCACTTGAATTTGGTGGCCTTATACCCTGCTTGAAATAGAATTTCAAGGATTAACCGTGTCAACTACCAGCCGAACAACCGTGAGTGAGTGAGTAGCCAGCACAACAGGCTTGATTGACTGTTACGCCAGCCCAAGAATCCATTTGGCACACAATTTGCATACTAGCCCTCTGGAAACCAGTCACTTCAGCCCACAACACCCATACTAGCGCTCCAGAAAGCCCCCCTCCCAACTGGCCACCAATATTAGAATTGGTGGAGAGGTGGAATATTGCGTTGGATGACCAGCGCTCCTGTGTGATGCTGGGACCCAATGGGTCCCACTTACTCTAGTATTTGATAAAATTAAGAATGACTTGGAAAGAGAACTCCAAATGTCTCTATCTAGTCTTCAAGTAGTCAATACCTCTTCAATGTGTGCAAGACACGCTCTGATACAATTCAAGGTGGTTCACAGAGTTCATATGTCAAAGGATATGTTGGCTCGTTTCCATGGTCATATAAATCCTACCTGTGACAGATGTAACTCTGAAGTGACCTCACTGACCCATATGTTTTGGAACTGCCCACGTTTGGAAAAATATTGGAAAGACATTTTTGATATTATTTCTGTAGTCTTAGGTATTGATTTACATCCTCATCCTATTACTGCAATTTTTGGGCTACCAATGTTAGAATTTATTCATTTGTCCCGCTCCGCCCAGCGGTTGATTGTTTTTACCACACTAATTGCCAGAAGATCTATTGTATTTAAATGGAAAGACTCCAACCCTCCGACCACACTCCAGTGGTACTCTGAAACAATATCATGTTTAAATTTAGAAAAAATCATGAGTGACATTGTTGAACCCTTTGTTAAACTTGATAAGACTTGGGGAAAATGTATTCAACATTTTCATACAACATAAATTGCTCCCTCTCTAACCGTTAAAAAAACTATTTAACCTCTATATGGTGGAGGATTTGACAACAAACCGACTTAAATTGTTGAAATTCTCAGTTCAGATTCTGTTTTGCTTTGCTATGTTTTTTTATTTTATTTGTTTTTTTCCTTTATTTTTTTCTTTAGTTTAGGGGGGGGGGGGGGTTTGTTTCTTCCTTTTTCCCTCTTTTTTTGTCTTTTTATCTTTGTGTTTTTTTTTCTACATATAAAAGTTTTCTGTTAAAGATTTAACTATATTTACATAGAAACCGGTAGGTCTATATTCAATGTGTATTTTGACACTGGAGTCATATTAGGTTATACCTATTATTAATGTAATCCTGATCCCTATGTATCAATATCATTGTTATGTTTATCATTATTTTTTTTGTTTTGTTTCTTATGTTTTGTTTTTGTTTTTTGGAAAAAAAAACAATGTAAAGATTTTAAAAGAAAAGAAAGAAATGAAAGTCTTGTGAACAAGTAGTTACTTTCAGATATTTTGGATATTGTGGGGTTTTCCTTGGCTTTGAGTACACCACGGGAAATGAAAAAAGACCATGGAAAACAGAGGATGGGGAGCAATGGGGAGTGGTAAAGGTTCACAGCAGAAAGCATATCTTTGGAGAGCTTTGAAGATGCAACCGTTTCACCTGAAGAACATTGTAAATAGAAAATACAGTAAGGAATCTCTGACTAAAATTCTAATTAATGCTGATCCAAATTCAGAGCTAGTCAAGGACCATATTTCCATGAAAGACCTGAAGGCGGAAGTCCATGTGGTCACATGGAGAACGTGCAAACTTTGCACAGATAGCATCCGTGACAGCATCAAGTTCTGCAAGACAGCTGCTCTACCAATTAATGCCATTGAACTGAAAGACTTTCCAGATCAGGGAGATGCAGCAGTTCATGATGCAGCAGTCAGTCTCACTAACTGTACTTGGGGTATGAAGAAGGGTTTCGGCCCGAAACGTTGCCTATTTCCTTCGCTCCATAGATGCTGCTGCACCCGCTGAGTTTCTCCAGCTTTTCTGTGTAACCCTCACTAACTGTACTGTTCCTATGCCTTGCAGTTAGTTTACTCATGCCTGCATGTGCTTGCATAGACCTCTTGTGTCTGCACGGGTTCCCTCGCACATTACCACGATGTACATGAAGGTTAACTGGTTATTGCAAATTGCCCCAGTGTCACTGAACAGCAGAAGAATCTGGGGAGAGTTGGTTGATGGACTGGAGAGGAGAGGGGTGGCTTGCTGGTGAACCATATGAGGGGGAGAGGTGGTCAGGCCACTGAGAACAAAAAGGGACCCAGCAGAGAGGAGGCTGGGGATCACTGAGAAAAACGAGGGACCAACGGGACTATAATTATTTAGTAACTTTGTCAGCGCCAGGTACTTGGCGACTCTTTGTGCATACTTTGTGCGTACTTTGTGCATTGTTTGCAAAATCAAAGTATTTCACTGCACCTAGGTACATGTGACAATAAAGTCTAATTGAATCATTGAGTTGATGGTCATTTGAGAGAGGGAAATAAGTTGGAGAATAGGTCTGATAGGTTGCTCTGAGAGCCATGTAGACTCAATGGGCTGAATAGCCTCCTTCCATGTCATAAGTAAACTAATATCTTAGAGGGCAGTGAAGAATCAATCAAATTGCTGAGAACAGAAGTAACCCAAATAAGGTAGGAAAGTCAGATTGCCTCCCTGAAGGATATCAGTGAGCCAGATGTTATTTCTTTGACAATTCATTAACTTTGTTGTAACCATATTAGCATATTAATTCCAGATTTATTCAATTACTTCAATTTAAATTCTCCAGCTACCCAGGTGAGATTTGAATGAATGCCTCCAGATCAATAGTCTGAGCCTCTCGATACCATTCCAGTAACTTATTCATTACTCTACTAAACAAGGGTATGCTTGAGTTGTAGACGCTCCGTGATGTCGGATTCCATTTACTGCATGCAGCTCGTATTACACGTGCCTGATGAGAAGATGCTATTTACCTACACCATCCCTTCAATGTGCAGCTAAGAAATGACCAAAGCCCCCATAAGAGGTCAAAGGCTATTATTCTAGTGACAGTCATGATTAATTTATTCTGCAGTAGTTCTCTTTACAAGCCACCATGACAAATCAGAATGGCAATCAATCTGCAGCCCCGTCGGCCAATTATTCTTTCTTGATCACTTAATCACAAACTCCCAATGAGATGTCAATTATCTTAATTGTTTTACTCTATTCATCCACATATTAAATAAGCTATGCATATCTCATAAGAATTACAAGACTAGATTTGGATTCCTGGAGTTGTTACCCATATAGTTTTACTATACTGCTGATATAGTCATCAAAATCAAGTTCAGGCAAGCTCAAGTAGACCAGTGTACAACTTTCCAGTACAGTGCAAAGATCTTGAAGGAAACTTTTTCCCCATGTTCAGTCAATGTTGAGTCTTCCCTTTTAAGAGATGTAACTAGCTTTAAGCAATGGAACCACTGCTGTTCTGCCAGTTAATGATCATAGCAGCCAGCACCTCATTGCCCTCAGTAAATATGCAATGAGCAGGAACATAGAGATATGATAATAACCAAAGGGAATGATTTAATTGCGTACTGTGATCTCCATATTCATTCTTGGAGGTTATCTACTTCAACTTCCCCAGTCCTTAAATAATATATTTTATTAAGAATCTCTATTTCATTCATTCTAATGTAAATCTCCTTTGTTCCACAGTTTGACATTTTCCTTGAGCTGGCCTTTGTCTTGCAATAGAGGAGGTGATTAACTTCAGTATTATTAAAGACTGAGAACCAATAAGTTCATTTCATAGAAGCTTGTAGATTGAAAAATCCAGATTAAGAGGAAAATAGCAATCAATAGCAATGTTAAACACGTGTAAAATGATAATTACAGAAAAGGTTTCGATGAGGCTTTCAGAATAGTTTCAATGGACCTTGTGCAGTGAGGTGGTATTAATATGACACCATTTTTTGAATCCAGAACCAGCATAAAACTTGAGTGTGGATTCCATATCATGCAAGTTAGCACAATACTAAGCCTTAAGCTTTCTTCCATACAGTTGCCCTAGTTCTTGACAGCATTCCTGCCATAGTTTCCCCATCAAATTGGGCACTGAGTTATGTGCATTACAGGAAATACCACACACACAAGCGGCCTGGGATGCAGTTAGAACAGGAGGGGCAAGATTGTTCTCAAAGGAGTTTTCTTTCTTCTCCTGAATCCACAGCAAACTGCAACAAAGTAAAATGCAATTTCTGCTGGCAGCTATTGCTTCGTGTGAAGAAGATCCTGAAGACTTGACTGCAGCATTCATCACCTTTCCATTCTTAAAAGAGAAATTTACAAATGTGTTAGGCTTAATGACCAATAAAATCATGGAGCCACAAAGCATGGAAACATGCCCTTCACCCAACTTGCCCAAGATGCCCCATCTCCACAAGCCCCACATGTGTTTTGCCGCTATCCCTCCAAAACGTTCCTATCCATGTGCTCTGTAAAATGCCTAGTTCCTGTTGCTGGCAACCGTCAGGTATTCCTGAAAAAAACTTTATCAATTATACTGAGACTTGTAATTATATTGAGACTGACAGATGTTGCACATTGTATTTCAGACTTTGCTGTTGCCTGTTTTGTAACTTCAAAACAGGGGCAGCAGGATTTAATTATCGGCCCATGGCACTGTGCAATCAAGGGTATCATCTGAAACCAAGGTCAAAGAGGATATTTTTTAGGGATCAAAAGCAGAGCCGGCAAATCAGATTAATTGATTAGTCATTTGAGATGCAATAGTAGAGATTTCAAGGGATCTTGCAGAATGATATGATATGCCATTTATTGTCACTATACATGTACAGTGAAACTGAAAGCTGCTCGTACTCAGTGTATACATACAATTTAGCACAAAAAACAAGAAACAGAAAAACAAAAAACAGAAGGGAGATGGGGGGGGGATAGGTGCACAATTCCTGCGGCGCTACATACATATATACATATATACAGATGGAAGTCCGTGGTGTTGGGCAGTGAAGTCAGTGCATGTGTGAATTTGAATTTATAGTAGTTATAATTCTTGGAAAGCAACTATTTCTGAGTCTATTTGTCCTGGATTTGATGCACCTATAGCGCCTTCCAGAGGGCAGCAGGTCGAACAGTTCAAACGCAGGATGGGAGCTGTCTTTGATGATCTTCTTTGCCCTGCTAAGGCAGCGGGAGGTGTAGATGTCCATCAGGGAGGGGAGAGGGCAGCCAATGATCCTCTGCACTGTCCTAGTTACCCTCTGAAGCCTCTCCCTGTCTGCCATGGTGCAGCTGCCATACCATGCTGTAATGCAGTATGTCAGCAGGCTCTCGATGGACGAGCGGTAGAAGGTCAGCAGCAGGTTAAAGTCCAGGTTGTGCTTCCTGAGGACCCTCAGGAAGTGCAGCCGCTGTTGAGCCTTCTTGATGACCGCTGTCGTGTTGTCCGTCCAGGAGATATCAGCAGCGATATGGACGCCGAGAAATCGGAAGGTGTTGACCCTCTCCACACACTCGCCGTTGATGTGTAGGGGGGCTAAGTCGGTGCTGTGCCTCCTGAAGTCAACAATGAGCTCTTTTGTTTTCCTGGTGTTCAGAGCCAGATTGTTTTCTGAGCACCAGGTTGTCAACTTCAGGACTTCCTCTCTGTAGGCTGCCTCGTCTCCCTTTGAAATAAGTCCGACTACAGTAGTGTCGTCAGCAAATTTGACGAATGCATAGAATAGATAAATTCCAATGTGAAAGTAAAATTCAAAGGGGACAATTTTTCATCTGTGGACAACTAAAACCATATAGTTCAAATATAAAGAAAAAAAGTCACACTTGCTCAAAGACGGGCAGCAAGGTAGAATATGCAAAAAGTCAGAACATATACAAAATGCAAAGAATGACTAAAAGTTACAAAGGATGGACAATTGAAGCAATGACAAAACTAAACTGAAATGTAAAGTGAGAGTTTCCATCAGTATTTTTTAAAGATAAGAGTTAACAACAATAACCCCTGAGTCTCCTGTTCACCAAGTAATAAAGTCCTACCCTTCCCAACCTCTCCCGACAGCTCAGGCCATTGAGTTAGGTGACATTTCAGGTCGGAAGAGGAATTCTGACCCAAAAAGTTAAGTAACGTTTTTTCTCTGGAGATGCTGCCTGACCTGTTGAGTTATTGCAGAACTTTGTGTCTACCTTTGGTATAAACCAGCATCTGCAGTTCCTTTCTATGCATTCTTCTTAATCTTCTCTGAACGCTTTCCAGCTTACTGTAATTGCCTCTTTCCCATTGCAAGGTGAATAAAACTGAACACAATACTCCAAGTGCAAACTCACCAATGTTTTTTTTTGCAGCCTTATCATGATGTCCCAACGCTCATACAGTTCCCTGGCAGATAAATGCCAGCGGGCTAAAATTCATCCTCACCATGCTATCTACTTGTGATGTCATTTGATGGAAACTATGTACATGTACTCCTAGAGCCCTCTGTTCTTCAACACTCCCCAGGGTGCTACAATTCACTGTGAAGGACCTACCCTGGTTCAACTTACCAAAATGCAACACCTCCCACTTATCTAACTTAAACACTATTAGTCATTCCGGTCCCCACTTGCTTAGATAATCAAAATCCTGCTGTGGTTCTTGATAACCACCTTCACTGTCTACAACACAACCTAATTTAGTGTAATCTGGAAAACTACTAATTATACCTTGTATATTGCCATCCAAATCATTGATATTTATGACAAACAACAACATGTCCAGCACTGACCCCCTGAGGCACACCACTATTTACAGTCTTCCAGTCCACGGAACAACCTTCCATCAACCTTCCTACCATGAAACTAATGAATCCAGTTAGCACTCCCTGGATCCCATGTGATCTAAGATTCCAGAGCAGCCTACCATGAGGAACCTTATCAAAGGCCTTGTTATTGTCCATTTAGACTGTCTACAGCCCTGCGCTCATCAACCTTCTTGGTCACCTTTCAAAATAACCCAATCAAATTCATGAGGCATGTATTCACATGTACAAAGCTATACCTAATCAACTACAGTCTTTCCAAATGCATAGATATTTTATCCCTCAGAATCTTTTGAGTAAAACTTTCCTATCACAGAAGTTAGGCTTAAGGGCCTGTTCCACTTAGGCAACTTTTTAGGCGAGTGCAAGAGGCTCTGCGCTTGCCTCATGATCGTCACATAGCTGGTGGTCTCTGGTGAGTCTACTTAGAAACATAGAAACATAGAAAATAGGTGCAGGAGTAGGCCATTCGGCCCTTCGCGCCTGCACTGCCATTCAATATGATCATTGCTGATCATCCAACTCTGTATCCTGTACCTGCCTTCTCTCCATCCCTTTAGCCACAAGGGCCACATCTAACTCCCTCTTAAATATAGCCAATGAATTTGCCTCAACACGGCCGAGAGGAGTTCCTGAATTCTGGGAACTAGTCGCGGCCTCAGTATGGTTGCAGCAAATTTTTCAACATGTTGAAAATGTTTCTGCGACCAAGAATTGGTCGCCATGGAGAAAATCGATACTTTTGTAGTCGTAGGTGAAGTGGTAGTGGAGTCGCCATGTTGTTGTGGGTAGTCGAGGTAGCAGTAGTCTCCTTTGCTGACCGGGCATTTTCATTGGCTCATTGGGGAAATAAAACATAAGCACGAGTTTTCAGAACCACGGAAAACTGACCAGTAATGTTAAATGCCCAATAAACTTCACGGCTGTTTATCTCCGGCTTATTAAAAGTTGTCTGGCTTCTCTTAAAAGTGTCTCCACCCCTTTCCCCCCCCTCCCCCCTTTCTCCCCCCTTTCTCCCCCCCTTTCCCCCCCCTTTCTCTCCCCCCCTTTCTCCCCCCCTTCCCCCCTTTCTCCCCCCTTCTCCCCCCTTTCTCCCCCCTTTCTTTTTCTCCCCCCTTTCTCCCTTTCAACCTTCCAGTTCATCTGTGTGTCTGTATCACCTTGGCTTTGCACCATGTGAATTTCAGACAGCGCTCCCCCGCTTTCCCTGGCCCCCTCCTATGCGATGTGTTTATGTATGTGTGTGTGTGTGTGTTCCGTTCTGACAGTCGTCGTTCCAGTTCGCGGTTTTTGAGGCAAATGCCTCGAGCTTGAAGGTCGCAGGAAGTTTGCTGAAAAGTCACCTAAGTGGGAGAGGCCCTTTACTGGTCTATAGTTCCCAGTTTTTTTTTCTATGCAGCCCTTTTTAAATACAGGCGCAACATTAGCCAATGTCCAGATTCCAGCTTTTCATCCGTGTTTAAAAATGATTCATACAGTATATCTCAACTAGAATTCCTGCAGTTTCTTCTTTAATTTTCCATAGTATTCTTGGATATATTTAAATTTGTAGCTTACACTAAAGTGAGTAGTATTGTAGGCAATGAAGATGGTTCAATAATTTACAGCAGTAAGTTGAACAGCTCGGTAAGTAAACTGAGGAATGGTTAATGGAGTTTAATGCAGCTAAGTGCAAGGTGTTACATTTTGGGAAGTCAAGCAAATACAGGACATTTACAGTGAATAGTAGGGCCCTGGGGAGTGTTGCAAGCAGAGCGATCTTGGAGTACAGGTACATAATTCCTTAAAAGTGGCTTCACAGGTTGATAGGTTGATAAAGACGGCGTTCAGTACATTGGCCTTCATCAGTCAGGGTATTGACTGAATAAGTTGAGACGTAAGGTTACAGTTGTACAATACACTGGTGAGGCTGCATTTGGAGTATTCTGTCCAGAGGCCATATGTTTAAGGTGAGAGGGGAAAGATTTACCAGGAATCTGAGGAATAACCGTTTTATACTGAGGTATATGGTGCACTGAGGAAGGTACTATAACAACATTTAAAAGACATTTGGACAGGTACATGGAGAAAATAAAGAATTACAGATGGTGGTTAAAACTCAGATTAGAGTAGCCCAGACAAAGAGTAACTCAACAGGTCAGGCAGCATTTCTGGAGAACATAGATAGATGACATTTCAGTGTTGGAGTAACTTAGCAGGTCAGGCAGCATCTTTGGAGAACATGGATAAGCTTTCATATCTGAAGAAGGGTCTCGACTCAAAACATCACCTCTCCATTTTCTCCAGAAATGCTGCCGGATCTGCTGTGTTACTCCAGCACTTTGTATGGACAGGTTCATAGATAGGAAATGTTCAGAGGAATATGGGCCAAGGTGGGCAGGCGGGACTAGCGTAGATAGGGCATCATGGTCAGCATGGACAAATTGGGCCAAAGAGCCTGTTTCCATGCTGTATGATTCTCTGATCAGGCCCAGGGGATTTATCTACCCTTGTTCATCTCAGGAAGTTTAACACCTCCTCAATTGTAATACAAACTGTCCTTAAGTCATCTCTATTAACTTCTCCAAGTTCCCTTTCTTTATGTCTTTCTCTGTGGTAAAGAACAAAGGAGAAATATTCATTGAGGAACTTTATTAAAAATTAGAATGCAAGAATATACTGACCAGTTAGTTTTACATTTGTAATATGGAAAATGTTAGCAGCTATTATTAAAAACATTATGGCAGGGCACTTTGAAAAATCAGGCACAGTTAACAAGGTCTTGTGAAAGGGAAATCATGTTTGACCTATTTAATGGAGTTATTTGAAGAAGTAACATTTGCTGTAGTTAAAAGTGAGGCAGTTGATGTATTATACAAATGATGGGCGCAGCATTAAAGACTATTATGCAAATTCAAATCTCATGGTGTCAAAATTAACACATTAGAATCATAGACGCATTGAGTTGTACAGCACAGAAACAGTTCAATTTGTCTATTCCAACTGTAATGCTTACTGGCTCACATTTTGCTGTCTGAGTAAACGAGTTACATTAACCATCCTCCAATCTTCTGGTAACAAATCTGTGGCTAATACAGATGCAGTTAGAATCCCCGCTATCTGCTTCCATTCTTGTCAAAGTATTCTGGGATAAATGGGTGGCACCGTGGCACAGCAGTAGAGTTGCTGCCTTACAGCCCTTACAACACCAAAGACCCGTGTTCGATCCTGAGTACAGGTGCTGTCTGTACGAAGTATTTTTCGTTCTCCCCGTGACCTGCTTGGGTTTTCGTTGAGATCTTCGGTTTCCTCCCACATTCCAAAGTTGTACAGGTTTATAGGTTAATTGGCTTGACTTAAATGTACATTGTCCCTAGTGTATGTAGGGTGGTGTTAGTATGCGGGGTCGCTGGTGGGTGCGGACTCGGTGTGCCGAAGGGCCTGTTTCCGCGCTGTATCTATAAACTAAACTAAACTAAACTAAATACCTTCTGGCCCAGGGGATTATTCTATCTTATTGTGACCCACAATCTCTAAACACTTCTCCCTTTCAGGTCCAGAATATAGGTGTGTGCCCCTCCCTAATTCTTCATCGCCCAAAACCTTCTCTCTGCTGAATACCAACGATAAGTATTAATTTAGGATCCCACTAATATTTCCTGATCCTAAACATACATTTTGATTTTGATCCATGAGGGGACCAACTCATTCCCTCCTACCATCTTGCTTCTAATGCTTATAAGAAGTTTGGTGATTCTCCTTAATCCTGCTGATCAAGGCCATTTCATGTTCTCTTTTGCCCATCTACTTTCTTACATTTTCTCCTCTATTTGCTCTACCTGTAAGTTTAAAGGCCACACTCGATGCCAAATACAATTACCTGTTATAGGCTTCCTTCCTGTTTCTAAGCATGGCTTCAATTTTGATTAGTTAACCAAGATTTCCTATTCTTATCATTTCCCATTACCAAATGTCATCTTATCATTGGTGCAAATTTAAAATTGATCGGGTAATGGGAAAGAGAGAGTAAACATAAATGGAGGTGCAAGGAAGTGCAGATGTTAATTTACAAAAATAAGGCACAAGGTGCTGGATTAACTCAGTGGGTAAGGCAGCAGTAAGACAAGGAGATAGTGATCGACTTCAGGAAGCAAAGGGGTACACATATTCCAGATTGCATTGAGGCGCAGAAGCAGAGATGTTTGAAAGCTTCAAATTCCTAGGAGTCAATATCAACAACAACTTCTCCTAGACCACCCATATTGAAGCAATGACCAAGAAAGCACACCAACGCCTCTACTTCCTTCGAAGGCTTAGAATGTTTGGCATGCCCCCTACAACTCTCACCAACTTCTACAGATGCACCATAGAAAGCATTTTATCAGGATTCATCACAGCATGGTTTGCAAACAGCTCCATACAGGACCGCAAGAAATTGCAGTAAATTGTGGACGCAACCCAGATCATCACACAAACCAACCTCCCTTCCATTTATAACTCACGTTGCCTCACCAAGGCCAGCAGCATAATCAAGGATGGGTTGCACCCAGGCCACTTCCTCTTCTCCCCTCTTCCATCAGGCAAAAGATATAGAAATGTGAAAACGCACACCTCCAGATTAAGGGACAGTTTCTTCCCAGCTTTGATCAAGCAGCTGAATCATCCTACCTCAACCAGAGAGCAGTCCTGAACTACTATCAATTGGTGACCTTCAGATTGGACTTTACTGGCTATACCTTGCATTAAATGGCTCAATTTTAATGTATTGTCTTTCCTGGATAGCATGCAACAAAAGCTTTTTCCTGTACCTCGGTACACATGACAATAAATTAACTAACATCTCTGGATAGATGACATCAGGACCCTTCTTAAGTCTAATGTTTTGGGTCGGGACGCTTCTTCAGAATGACATAAATGGGTCTTTTTTTGGGTTGAGTAGATGTAATTAATGCTGTGCCACAACGGTCTCAGTTCATTAAAATTTATAGAAATAACTTGGATGAAGGTACTGAACATGTGGTTGCTACATTTCCGAAGGCACATAAACCTGTAGAAAATGTATTTGTGCAGCAGACATAAGAAGGCTACAACTGGATAATAGGAAAGGCAATTAAGTGGGCAAAGATCTGAGAAATAGATTATAATGCGAGAAAATATGACATTATCTATTTTGGCAGCCAAACCATCCCATTACATCCAGAAGCAGTTCTGGATGAGAAGCACTGCTTTCTGAGCTCAAATGGAACCTTGCACAAGTAACATTTATGCTTTGCAAACAATTTCCCCAAATTATAGGCAGTCATTGTGTGCAACCAGTCTTAAGACTCAAGAATCTTGTCATCATAAGTCATCAACCTTCTACATCGAGCACATGTGAAAAACACTTCCTTTTGAGTGAATGTCACAGCTAGTACCTTTTTAGCACATGTATTAAAACCATAGTAGAGGGCTCAGGTTTGAAAGAAATTTGAGGACAAAGGAAGAATTTATAATCCAAAAGTTGGCATAAAGTTTAATTAACACAGACCAGGAAAAGATTAGTTGCACTTGGCCCACTGGATTATTATTTGTTAACAGAAATAACAGCTTGATTTGTTCTGACTTTCCCTTCTTCTCCTCCAGCCAATAACTCATGCAGACTTAGATTCCAAAGATATTGGCAAACTGCTGTGTCCAACTGCTTCCCAGGTAATTATTTCTCACATATGAATCTAGGTACTGGCTCACAACAGAATCCTGAACTGTCCCAGTGCCCATTGCAGAGATTCTGAGATGGTCTCTGTGCAGAGATATAGAGGCCCCATGACAGAAATCATGTCTGGCTACATCTATGGGAAGAGAACATGAGTCACCGTTTTTTTTCAGATGAACATCTTTGGCCTTAAAACTCTGTTTCTCTTTCCACAAATTCAGTCTAAACTGCTGAGGATCTCAATATTTAAAAAATAAATTAGCCCTTCAACATCTACAGTTTGTGTTCTTTCCATGTGCTGGTGCATCTGACCTCTCTGTCATTCAGCTCAGTGCTGAGTCAGCAGCCCTGCTCAGCTGAGAGGGCGGGCTCATTTTATATTTGGGTTCCAGCTTTATGCCAGCCATAGCTGGTTCATAATCGTCCTATGCATTTGAATGGAGTCGTTAACCTGGATTTCAACTAATTAAAGACGTTCATGAAATATGTTTTAAATAGCGTCCATATTTTTGTTATTTTAGTTGACTTCACTTGTCCCTGATTATAAAAGGCAGAAGGAGTTGAAATGGCCTTTGACAGCCCTAGTCGCAGACTAAAGGACATGAGTCCCAATTCCCCCATAAATCGCTCCACTCCATCTGATCGCTGTGGAAGCAAAGTCACCTTAAAAGTGCAGTGTGGCACAAGTATCACATTTAAAGGAAGAGGGCAGGTCAATGAACATGAGGTATGAGTTGGGTTCAGCATGATCAAGCATTATTTTTGTTATAATATATGTTAAACACTTCATCCACTTAATCACAACTATGTACCATTAACTTCACAGTGACATGAAATGCAGTAAATCAATATTTTGAGTGTGTTAGGCACTTTATTGTAGCTTCCCAAAGTATTTTAGGGTATCTATTCATTCAGTCCCATTATCTTTTATGAACTAATATAGACACGGCTGATGTTAATATTTTTCACCTCGTATGAAAATATTGTAAGTATGATTTCTTCCACGGCCCTTATGAAATAAATCAGTGCTGATAGGAAATGAGTGAATAGTAGGTTCCTGACCTTAAAAAATCTCAATGCAGTGTTTTTCTTTCTTGACAGCTTTCTTGATCTTGCCTTTATAAAGTGCTATAAATCAACTTTTAAGATATTTTTTTTGCTTTGTTAATGGAGATACTGTCAGGTTTTGTTGATATTAAGTGAAAGAACAAGTGGAAATATATTTCTTGAATGAGTCTGAATCACAACGATTTGCATGATGACATCAGGAATTTCAGGGCTTGTTATATATTTTCATTTAGACAATTTAAGGAGCTTTTAGGGCAATTATGTCACCACAACATTAATGTTTGATGGTCTACTTTGATAATTCAAAGCAATTTCATTGCAATTCACAGCAAACTGTCGAATACTTCAAAGTGAACTTGCATTACCAAAATGAATTTTGCATACTGAGGTTCAGAGGCCAAGTTATAAGGTTTTTCACTTTCCTGATAAAAATTATTTCACATTGAAACATTTTACAAGAATAGTAAAGTTCTGCCTAACACCACACACTGAAATAATAACTTATTCATCACGTAGTAGAAACAAGGAACTGAAGTTGCTAGTTTGCAAAAACAAAACAACACAGGTTCATGAGCACCTCCTTTAACATCATCTACTGCATCTGGTGTACCCGATATGACCTACTGAACATCGGTGAACCCAAGTATAGACTCGGCGACCATTTTGCTGAATACTTGTGCTCGGTAAACTCGCAAAGAGGTCTACCGCTTCTCCCAGTTGTCTACCATTTTAACTCCATTTTAACTCCCCTCCCCATTCCCATTTCTGTCCTGGGCATCTGCCGTTGCCAAACTGGAGGCCATATGCAAACTGGAGGAATAAAACCTCATATTACACTTGATAGTTTACAACCCAATGGTATGAACATTGAATTATCCAATTTTAGATCACTTCTAACAACCTCCAGCTCCTTTCTCCCCACACTCCCATATCTGACCCCCACTTCCCGTTGCTGTATCTGGATGCACCTATTTCTCCCTTCCCTCTCTACCTACATTCCTTCCTCTAGCTTCTCAATTTGCTTCTTCAATCCTTTTGTATGACATCTTATTTTTAATCTCTGGCCTTTGTCTAACCATCTGCCTATCAACACCCACCCTCCCCCCCCCCACCTTGCTAAGTCCTGCCCCCTCCTCCCTTCTAGCTTTATTTCCCCCCCTACAATGTCTGAAGAAGGGTCCAGACCCAAAACATCACCTATCCACATTCCCCAGCTGAGTTACTGTAGTACTTTGTATCTATTTAAAAAATAATTAATCACTCTTTGCTATGCCTTCCAAACGGAGTGCCATAGATGATGATTATCCCACACTGAACTATTCTGTTTGAAGAATGAATGTGATTAATCGTGATGCAAAGCTCAGTTGAAAAGTGAACTTTGTGAAAGAAATAAAGGCCTAGAAATATAATGGCACACCAAGGGTCATGCATTGGATCGCCAGGTTTTGTTTTGGGTCAGCTGCAGTGATGTTCTACAGTGCTTGAAGGTGTTGGACATGACCATTTGTTCACTGAACTTTTCATTGTGAATGAAATGCAGTGATGGTATTGATTGGGACTGAATTTTGATGATCATAAGGGAGTGATGGACTGTAGTCGGGTGCCTGATCTGCGCCTTTGGAAATGTGTGCAGAGAGAGGGACTAGTGAGTGAGCTGGATGCCAAACAAAGCCTTGGGGAGAGGAATGCCTGGAGATCAACATCCCCAGTAAGAAAATTGGGAGTTTTTTTCCTGGAGGGGTACTGTGAGTGAGGAGAAAAGAATATCATGGCAGGCAGATTTGCTAGTGCTACTCAGGATGGCTTAAAATAGATTGGCAGGTGGAAGGGATGCAAAGCAGGAGCTGGAGCATGAGCGAGGCTGGAAATCATAGTCATAGAGTCAAACCCCATGGAATCAGGCCCTTCGGCCCAACTTGCCCATGCTGACCAATATGCTCCATCTGCATTGGTTCCACCTGCCTGGATTTGACACATATCCTTCTAAACCTTTTTTATCCATGTACCTGTCCTAATGTCTTTTGAATGTTGTGACAGTTGTTTCAACAACCTCTGCCAGCTTATTCCATATAACCACCATATAAATTCTGTGAAGATGTTACCCCCCACTCCTATTGAACATTTCCACTCTCATCTTAGTTTCTCTTCTCACCTTGCAAAGTTGATTAAAGCAAATTCCATAGGCTGGATAGGCAAGAACATGGCAATGGAGCAAGGAAGGGCAGTTTCATTAACTTGCATTTATTTCAATGTGAGAGACCTGATAGGTAATGTGGATGAACTCAAGGTATGTACAACTGGTTACAGCTATTATGAAAAACTGGCAAAGGGAGGGACAGGACAGACTGCTGAACATTCCAGGGTTCAGGTGCTGTAGGCAAGATAGAGGTGGAGATTAAAAAAAAGGTTGTGGTGTTGATTCGCTGATTAAGAAGAATGTCATAGGAATGTTTTGAGATTACTTTACTGATGCTTTGTGCAGTGAAACTATATGGGTGAAGCTGAGAAATAAAAAGGGGATGATCACCTTGTTGGGAGTGTACTATAGGGCTCCAAATCGCCAATAGGAAGTAGAACGATGCCAGGAGATTGCAGACAACTTCAAGAGTAATAGGGTTGTCATAGTTAGAGATTTTAACTTTTCCAATATTAACTGGGACTGCCATTGTGTCCAGGGCTTAGACGTGGAGCAATATGTCAAATATGTTCATGATAGATTTCTAAACCAATATATAGAGGGCCCTACAAGGGAAAGGACAAAACTTGCCCTACTCTTTAGGAAATTTGAAGGACAACTAACTGAAGTATCTGTGGGCAAGTATTTTAGGACCAGCGAACACAATTCTGCTAGTTTTGAAATAGTTATGGATAAGGACAGAGCTGGTCCATAAGTTAAAGGTTTGAATTGGGACAAGGCAAAATTTGATAAAAGTAGTCAGGAGTTTGCAAAAGTTGTTTGGAGTAGACTGTTTGCAGGCAAAAGGACATCCACATTAAAAGTGTGATGATGAGAGTTCAACACATGCATGTTCCTGTTAAGGTGAAGGATCAAGGCACATAAAGTAAGGAAACCTAGATGATGAGAAAAATTAAGGCTCTGGTCAGGAAAAAGGAGGAGGAATGGTTCAGGTATAGACAGCTGGGATCAAGTGTATTCCTGGAGCAATAAGCAAGTTCGGTATTCCAAAAAACGCAAGGAATCATGGAATTCGTCAAAGGTCACTCGCGATAAACATTCTCAGCAACTGTGCTGCTGCATGTATACAGACCTGTGGTTCATCAGTAGTGAGGATCGAACCTGGGTCTCCGGCACTGCAAGTGCTGTTGTATTGCTACTAGACCGTCCCCGTCCCCTCCCGAGTGTCCCGTCCCTATCTGGGGGTGGCCGGAGATGTCCGGGATGACCTTCGACTGATGAGACACCGGCCCGGAGCAGTAGCTGCCCAGGCTTATAGCCAGCATGGAGAAGAAGCGCTAACTCCACTGTTCCGGGCTGGTGTCCCGTCATTCCAGGGTTGTCGGTTAACCCGGCGGGACAGGCACTGCTCCGGGCTGGTGTCCCGTCATTCCAGGGCTGTTGGTTAACCCAGCAGGACAGGCAGAGTTGAGCATGAGTTAGCGATTCTTCTCCACGCTGGCTGTAAGCCTGGGCCGCCACTGCTCCGGGCCGATGTTCCGTCAGTCCAGGATCACCCCAGACATCTCCAGCCACCCCCGGATAGGGATGGGACACTCGGGAGGGAACGGGGACAGTCCAATACCAATTCAACAGTGCTTGCAGCACCAGTGACCCGAGTTCGATCCTGACGACGGATGAAACGCAGGTCTGTATACATGCAGCAGCACAGCTGCCGAGAATGTTTATCACGAGTGATCTATGACCTGGGCATGCGCAGTTGGAATACCAAACTCGCTTATTTAGGGGACTCCAAAAGTATTGCCAGACTTCTGTGTCCAACTGCTTCCTAGGTAATTATTTCTCAAATGCGAATCTAGGTATTGGCTCACCAAAGTAATCCTGAGCATTCCCATGCAGAGAATCTGGGATGCCGTTCAAAACCTGGGTTAATTTATCTTTTCTCTCTGCAGAGATCTCGAGACCCCACTGTAGAAATCATGTCGGGCCGCATCTATGGGAAGGGCAACAGAGTCAACACTAGTTTTGGATGAACATCTTTAACCTGAAATGTTAACACTGTTTCTCTTTCCACAGAGGCAGTCTAAACTGCAGAGGATTTTAACTATTTCTCTTAGCCATTCAACATCTACAGATTGTTTTCCTTTCATGTGCTGGTGCATCTGACCTCTCTGTCATTCAGCTCAGAACTGAGTCAGCAGCCCTGCTCAGCTGAGAGGGCGGGCTCATTTTATATTTGTGTTCCAGCTTTCTGCCAGCCATAGCGCCCCATGCATTTGAATAGAGTCGTTAACCTGGATTTCAACTAATTAACGACGTTCATGAAATGTGTTTTAAATAGCCTCTGTATTTTTTTTATTTTAGTTGATTTCAATTGTCCCTGATTATAAAAGGCAGAAGGAATTGAAAGGACCTTTGACAGCCTTAGTCGCAGAATCAAGGTCCTGAGACCCAGTTCGCCAACAAATCGCTCCACTCTATCTGACTGTGGAAGCAAAGTCACCTTAAAAGTCCAATGTGGTACAAGTACCACATTTAAAGGAAGGGGGCAGGTCAATGTACATGAGGTATGAGTTGGGTTCAGCATGATCAGGCAACATTTTCTTTTGCAATATGTTAAACACTTCATCCACTTAATCACAACTCAATACTATAAACTCCACAGTGACATGAAAGAAATCAATATTATGAGTGTGTTAGGCACTTTATTGCAGCTTCCCGAAGTATCCCAAGGTATGGGTCAGGTATAGATAGCTGGGATTAAGTATATTCCTGGAGCAATTTATGGGACCTTCTCAAGTATCCTCAGAGCATACGTGAGAAGGAAATCAAGAGGGCAAAAAGAGAACAGAGATAGATCTGGTAGATAAGAATAAGGAGAATCCAAAGATATTTTATGTACATTGTGGGAGAGAGGGTAACTAGAGTGAGAATAGGGGTCCTCAGAGACCAAAGTGGTGATCTATGTGTGGAACCACAGGAGGTGAGTAATGTCCTCTGTGAGTATTTCTCCTCTTTTTAATGTGCAGAAAGACATGAAGAATAGGGGACTTGGGACAGGTAATAGAGATGCCTTGAGGACAGTCTGCATTATGGTCGAGAGGGTGCTGGACATCCTAGAGCATATGAAGGTAGATACGTCTCCAGGGCCTGAACAGATATATCCAAGGGCATAATGGGAAGGTAGAGAAGAGCACTGTCTGAGATTTATGAATCATCGTTAGACATAAGTGAGCTTCCGGATGACTAAAGGGTGGGTAATGCTGTGCCTCTATTTAAGAAGAGTTTCAATGATAATCCTAACATCTATAGTAGGTAAGTTACAGAAGAGAATTCTGAGGGATTATACATACATGCATCTGGATAAACAGTGGCTGATTAGGAATAGTCAACATGGTTTTGCATGTGCAAAGTGGGAGATCATGTCTCATGAATTTGAATGAGTTTTTTGAAGAAGTCATCATGAAGATTGATGAGGGGTAGGCCATAGATATTATCTGTGTTGTCTTCTGCATATTGGACTGTTCTGAAGGGTTAGTTTGGATTGTGTCCAGAGAGAGCTAGCTGCCTGGATACAGAGTTTTCAAGAAGGAACTGCAGATGCTGGAAGATCGAAGGTACACAAAAATGCTGTAGAAACTCAGCGGGTGCAGCAGCATCTATGGAGCGAAGGAAATAAGTGATGTTTCGGGCCAAAACCCTTTTTCAGACTGATGGGGAGTGGGGGGGGTGAAGGAAGGAAAAAGGGAGGAGGAGGAGCCCGAGGGCGGGGGGATGGGAGGAGACAGCTCAAGGGTTATGGAAGGGGAGGAGACAGCAAGGGCTAGCAAAATTGGGAGAATTCAATGTTCATGCCAACCGGACGCAAGCAACCCAGGCGGAATATGAGGTGCTGTTCCTCCAATTGAATTCTCCCAATTTTGCTAGCCCTTGCTGTCTCCTCCCCTTCCTTAACCTTCGAGCTGTCTCCTCCCAACCTCACCCCCCCCCCCCGCCCTAAGGCTCCTCCTCCTCCCTTTTTCCTCCTTCTCCCCCCCCCCCCCCCCATCAGTCTGAAGAAGGGTTTCGGCCCAAAACGTCACCTATTTCCTTCGTTCCATAGATGCTGCTGCACCCGCTGAGTTTCTCCAGCATTTTTGTGTGCCTAGATACAGAATTGGCTTGATGGAAGGAACCAGAGGGAGATGGTGGAAGATTGCTATTTCGAACTAAATGCCTGTGCCAAGTGGTATGCCTCAGGGATTGGCGTTAGTACAATTGCTGTTGGTGGTTTATATCAATGATTTAGATAAGAATGTGCAAGACATAATTAGTAAGTTTGCAGATGACACTAAAGTAGGTGGTATTGTATACTGTGAAGGTGGTTATCAAAAATTACAGCAGGATCTTGTTCAGCTGGGCTGAATAATGGCTAATGGAGTTTAATGCAGATAAAAGTGAGGTATTGCATTTTGGGAAGTCAAACCAGGGAAAGACTTTCACAGTGGATGGCAGGTTCCCAGGGAGTGTTCTAAAACAGAAGGATCTAGGAGTACAAGTACTCAGCTATTTGAAAGTGGTGCCACGGTTAGATAGGGTGCTATAGATGGCCTTTGATACATTAGCTTTCATCAATCAGTTTATTGATTATAGAAGATAGACACAAAGTGCTGCAGGAAGTCTGAAGAAGGGTTCCGACCCAAAATGTCACTCATCATTTTTCTCCTACCTGACCCACTGAGTTACTCCAGCACTTTGTGTCTAACTTTGGTATAAAACAGCATCTGCAGTTCCTTTCCACATATATTAAATATAGAAGTCGAGGCGTTATGTTACAATTATACAATTGTTAGTGAGGTCACATTAGGAGTATTTTGTTCAGTTTTGGTCAACCTGCAATAGAAAGGATATCATTAAACTAGAAATGTTCAGAAAAGATTTATGAGAATGCTGCCAGGCTCATAGGCCTAAGCTATTGGGAGATAATAGGAATGCTAGGACATTATTCCTTGCTGTGCAGGAGGCTAAGATGTGACCTTATAAGTATATGAAATCATGAGGGAAATTGATCGGGTTAATGCACAAAGTCGTTTACCCAGGGTAGGGGAATCATAAACCGGAGGAGATAGGTTTACAGTGACGGGGGAAAGAATGAATAGGAACTTGAGGGGCAACGTTTTCACTCAGCTGGTGATGGCTATGTGGAATGAACTGCTGGAATTTGATGAGTAGTTAATGAGGTACTGTACTGACATTTGAAGGACACTTGGACAGATACATGGATAGGAAATATTTGGAGGGACATGCGCTAAATGTGGACAAAGTGTCCAGCTTAGATGTGGCAGCTTGGTTTGCATGAGCAAGTTGGGTTGAAGACCAGTTTCCGTGCTCTGTGACACTGACTCCAAGAGTCAGGTCCAGTTGGAGAGAGAGAGGTGACTGGAGATTGGGGCTTAAACAACAGGGGTGCAGGGCCAATGTGTAAAGCGTGTGTGTGGTGAAGGGTTGAGTGTTGATGGGGCTTAGGATTTTAGGGTGGGCGATGGGATAGCTGGGAAGATAAAAAAATATGAAGGACATACATTGAATGAGTCATGGTTTGAGAATATGCTTGGATCAATGTGCCTGTTGGAAGGAGAAGTGACAGGAGATTGGGAAATGTTGCTATCCCATTGTTGATTAACTCATCTGCTACAGAATGAAGTTCATGATTGGAAATGGGAAATCAACTCTCCTGAATGATGTGATTTAACATGAAAGTCGTATTCACGTTCCATTTCCAAAATGCATATATGGAATAGAACTTAGACTTGTTTCTAGAGGCTGGTTATGGCACACAGTAACTCCAGTACTAAGCATATTTCATCCATTGCAGTTCACGTCCACGGCTGATGCCATCTCCCTGCTCCCACGCTCATCCCTGGAGAAGAAGGCCCCCTAAGTCAGACCCCGGTCTTTCTCTTTTCTCCCCTCTCCAACCAGGCAGGAGATGGAAAAGTTAGAAAACACATACCTCAAGATTCAGAAAGTTTCTTCCCTGCTGTTATCAGGTAACTGAACAGTCCTCTCTTCAGTTAGACCTGCGGTTCTGACCTCCCATCTACCTCATTAGGGACCTTTGAACTTTTTTTAATCTGACTTTATCGGACTTCAATGTTATATCTTTGCATTAAATGTTGTACCCTTTATCCTTTATCTTTGGACTGTGGACTTGATTGTATTCCTGTTTAGTCTTTTTTTCGACTGGATAACACACAGACAAAAGCTTTTCACTGTATCTCGGTACACTTGACAATAATAAACAATCAAGTAAATGCAATGAATTTTGGGAAGTTAGAGCAGTTCAGGACTTAGAAACTAAAGGGCCTTCCACTTGGGCCGTCAATTACGCGACAGGCCGGTAGTGACTGACGCGCGACGGTCCTGCGAGAGTCGCGCGCGTGATCATGCGTCTGCACAGCCATCTGGAGCGCGTGACGTCATTTGAAGATAGACACAAAATGCAGGAGTAACTCAGCGGGACTAGCAGCATCTTTGGAGAGAAGGCATGGATGATGTTTCGGGTCAAGACTCTTCTTCAGTCTGAAAGAAGGGTCTTGTCCCGAAACATCACCCATTGCTTCTCTCCAGAGATGCTACCAGTCCCGCTGAGTTACTCCTGCATTTTATGTCTATCTCCAAGCATCTTGGCCCCGCTCTGGGATTGGGAGTGGGGGCGGATCCAGTGACTAAAACAGTATCACAATTTGTTTTGAGATCATCAGTGAGAGGCAAAGTCTAGTTTGTAAACATTGGTGCTCCCTGGCTGCTACTGCTCTTCTGCTAAGAGGTGATGGTATAATATTTGCAACGACAGGGAGCCAAACTCTCAGCTTCACTTCTGCTGTTTACGATTCACGGTGGCATATCATATAAACATTTACAATACTTACTCAAGTATCATGGATTCACTTTGAAATCTGGCATCTTATGAAATGACAAAATCAAAACTGTACATTCAAAATATCTCAATTATAATAAGATAATGCTGATAGTAATAATAGGCTATTCAGCCCTTTTATATGTTCATGCTTTCAAATACGTCATTTTTTTGTTTTGAAGATCCATAGCCATCTTGAATAGAAGTTTCCAAAGATTCACAGGCCTCTTTTTTTTTAAGTCCCCAGGTTCCAGGCACCTCAACCAGGGGAGATATCAGAATAAAGTATGTATTAGTGTTTTTAAGATAATATAAGGTTATTGGGGAGTTAGAGCAGTCCAAAATCAGAGCAGTAAATAGCCACATGACTGTCTTAATAACCTGTATCAATGTGCACCCTTTTGCAGTGAATTACTTGTATAATCATTTTAGAAGAAAATTCAGGGTTGCTTGTTTATAAAATGCATTTACCTCTCAGCGTTCTTGCCTTTCATAATAACTCGTCACGGAAATGTCAAGATCGCAAATCTTTGCTGCATTCTTTAAATGTTCATTGAAGTCAGGAGGTCAGGAATTCCAAAGGGCGTACGAGGCAGAGGTATAAATGAATAAAGAAAAATCCAGCAACAAAACAAAAACACACGGCAGACCACTACTTCCTAATAAAGGAAGATTGCAGAGAAACATGACAGAACAGCCAAGCAGGCACCAACGAATGAATTAATTAATGGAGAACTGCCACCAATTAATCAATAAATCCATGGAGTAGAAGACAACAACTAATTAATAAATTAATGCCATAATAGGCATTCCGATGAATTATTAGAGAACAGGCAATCCAATTAATCAGTAAAATAATTGATCAATGGACACCAGTGAATTAATATAGCAGTTGGAAAACAATAGCATACAATCATATCAATGAATCAATAAAGTAATGGAGTGGTGAGCGGTTTTTAATTCATAAGTTAATAGAGAAGTAAGCATCAATTGAATCATTGTGGCCTACAGTACAGAAACAGGCCCTTTGGCCAAACTTGCCCATGCCAGTCAAGAAGCCCCATCTACACTAGTACAACCTGCGTATGTTTGGCCCATATCCTCAGAACCTTTTATATACATGTAACTGTCCAAATGCCTTTTAAAAGTTGTACCAACCTCGACTGGCAGCTCCTTCCATTTTCCACCACTCTTTGTGGAAAAAGTTGCCCCTCAGGTTCCTATTAAATGTTTCCCCTCTCACCATAAACCATGTCATTTGGTTATGTATGGTATAAGACTGTGTATTCAACCTAACCATTACCTTCATGATCTCATACACATCTAGAAGACCATCCCTCATCCTCATATGTTCCAAGCAATGTAGTCCTAGTCTACCCAACGTCTCCTTACAGACTCAACCCCTTCTAATCCTGGCTGCATCCTGGTATCTTATTGCACTCTTTCCAGCATAACAACACCCTTCCTATATCAGGGTGACCAAAACTGAACATAATACCCTAAATGCATCCTCAACGTGTTGTACAACTGTAACCTAACATGCCAACTTCTGTATTCAATACCC
The DNA here is from genome assembly GCF_028641065.1 of Leucoraja erinaceus. Taxonomy (NCBI): domain Eukaryota; kingdom Metazoa; phylum Chordata; class Chondrichthyes; order Rajiformes; family Rajidae; genus Leucoraja; species Leucoraja erinaceus. Next base: position 129,372,985 of record NC_073377.1, on the reverse strand, counting down.
AGACTGATGAAGGCCAATGTACCGCATGCCTTCTTGACCACCCTATCTATCTGTGATGCCACTTTCAAGGAACTATGTACCTGCACTCCTGGATCTCTCTGCTCCACTACACTCCCCTAGGCGCTGCCAATCCCAGTGCCAATCCCTGTGCTTCCCGGGCCCTCATTCATGTCTCCTCGGCACCCCACAGCTCCGCCCTTGCATTCCCCCCCCCCCCCAGTTGCAACAGAGACAGAGTCCCCCGTCCTTATCTTACACCTTATCAGCCATCGCATACAACACATCATCCTCTGAAATTTCTGCCACCTCCAATGGGATCCCATCAATTGCCACATTCCCTCATCTCCGCCCCTTTCCACCTTCCGCAGATGCGGATAGAATTGAGGAATTGTAAAGGTAGGAAGACACTAATGGGAGTTATCTACAGGCCCCCAAACGATAGCCTGGATATAGGTTGCAGCAGGAGTTCAAATTGGCAGGTAACAAATGTAATGCCACTGTGGTTATGGGAGATTTCAATATACAGGTAGACTGGGAAAATCAGGTTGGTTCTGGACCCCAAGAAAGGGAGTTTGTTGAGTGCCTCTGAGATGGATTCTTAGAGCAGCTTGTATTGGAGCCTACCAGAGACAAGGCAATTCTGGATTTAGTGTTGTCCAATGAACCAGATTTAATAAGGGGACTCAAGGTAAAGGCCCGCTAGGAGGTAGTGACCATAATATGATAAGTTTTAATATGCAATTTGAGAGGCAGAATGTTAAATCAGAAGAGTCAGTGTTGTAGTGTAACAAATGGGACTATGAAGGCATGAGAGAGGAGCTGGCCAAGGTCGACTGGAAAAGGATCCAAGCAGGAATGACGGTGGAACAGCAACAGCAGGAATTTCTGGGCATAATCCAGTAGATGCAGGATCATTGCATTCCAAAGAGGAAGAAAGATTCTCAGGGGAGTAACAGGTAACTGTGGCTGACAAGGGAAGTTAGGGATGGAATAAAGCTAAAAGAAAAGTTGTATAACATAGCAAAGAGTAGCGGGAAGCCAGAGGATTGGGAAACATTCAAAGGACAACAGAAGGAAACAAAACGGACAATACGGGCTGAAAAGATAAAGTATGAGGGTAAGCTGGCAAGAATATAAAGGATAGTAACAGCTTCTTTAAGTATGTTAAGAGAAAAAGATTTGTAAAGACAAATGTGGGTCACTTGAAAGCAGAGACAGGTGAAATTATTATGGGGAACAGGGAAATGGCAGAAGTGTTGAACAGATACATTGGTTCTGTCTTCACTGAGGAAGACACAAACAATCTCACAGATGTATTAGAGGACAGAGGATCTAGGGAGACAGAGGACTTGAAAGAAATTAGCATTAGGCGAGAAATAGTATTGGGTAGACTGATGGGACTGAAGGCCGATAAATCCCTAGGGCCTGATGGTCTGCATCCCAGGGTACTCAAGGAGTTGGCGCTAGAAATTGTAGACACATTGGTGATCATTTTCTAATTTTCTATAGATTCAGGATCAGTTCCCGTGGATTGGAGGGTAGCTAATGTTATCCCACTTTTCAAGAAAGGAGCGAGCGAGGAAACGGGGAATTATAGACCAGTTAGCCTGACATTGGTGGTGGGGAAGATGCTGGAGTCAATTATTAAAGAAGTAATAGTGTCAAATTTGGGTAGCAGTAAAAGAATGGGTCCAAGTCAGCATGAAGGGGAAATACTGCTTGACTAATCTTCTGGAAATTTTTGAGGATGTGACAAGTAAAATGGATGGTCGAGCCAGTGGATAAAGTGTATCTGGATTTTCAGAAAGCCTTTGATAAGGTCCCACACAGGAGATTAGTGGGCAAAATGAGAGCACATGGTATTGTGGGTAGGGTATTGACAAGGATAGAGAATTGGTTGACAGACAGGAAACAAATGGAAGGAATAAACGGATCCCTGTCAGAATGGCAGCCAGTGGCGAGTGGAGTGCCGCAAGGCTCAGTGGTAGGGCCCCAACTATTTACAATATATATTAATGATTTAGATGATAGGATTAAAAGTAACACTAGCAAATTTGCAGATTACACAAGGCTGGGTGGCAGTGTGAACTGCGAAGAGGATGCTTGGAGGTTGCAGGGTGACTTGGACAAGTTGAGTGAGTGGGCAGATGCAGTATAATGTAGATAAATGTGAGGTTATCCACTTTGGTGGCAAGAACAAGGAGGCAGATTATTATCTTAATGGTGCCAGATTAGGAAAAAGGGCAGTTGAACGGGACCTATACACCAGTCACTGAAAGTAAATGTGCAGGTGCACCAGGCAGTGAAGAAAGCTAATGACATGTTGGCCTTCATAACAAGAGGATTTGAGTAAAGGAGTAAAGAGGTCCTTCTGCAATTGTACAGGGCCCTGGTGAGAATACATCTGTAGTATTGCGTGCAATTTTGGTCTCCTAATTTGAGGAAGGACATCGTAGGTTCACGAGGTTAATAACCGAGATGGCGGGACTGTCATATGAGGAAAGATTGGAAAGACTGGGCATTAGAAGGATGAGAGGAGATTTTATAGAAATGTATAACATTATAAAAGGACTAGACAAGCTAGATGCAGGAAAAATATTCCCAATGTTGGGGGAGTCCAGAATCAGGGGCCACATTCTAAGTATAAAGGCGAGGCCATTTAAAACTGAGATGAGAAAACACCTTTTCACCCAAATAGTTGTGAATTTGTGGAATTCTCTGCCACAGGGCATTAGAGGCCAATTCACTGGATGGATTTATGAGAGAGTTAGAGTAGAGAGAGCTCTAGGGGCTAGCGGAATCAAGGAATCTGGGGAGAAGGCAGGCACAGGTTACTATTTGTAGATGATCAGCCATGATATCAATGAATGGTGCTGCAGTCTCGAAGGTCCAATAGCCTCCTCCTGTTCTTATTTTCTATGTTATTTGTTCTGTACCATTCCCTCTGCAACTCCCTGGTTAAATCATCCCTTCCCACCCAAACAACCCCCTCCCTAGGTACTTTCCCTGGCAACCACAGAAGATGCAACACCTGTCGCTATACCTCCTCTCCCGACTGTCCAGGAACCGTGACAGTCCTTTCAAGTTACGCAGAGGTTCACTTGCACCTCCTCCAACCTCATCTACTGTATCCGTTGTCCAAGGTGTGGACTTTTACACATCGGCGGGACCAAACGCAGGCTGGCCGATTGTTTCGCGGAACACCTTCGCTCAGCCCGCCTGAACCAACCTGATCTCCCGGTTGCTGGACACTTTAATTCTCCTTCCCATTTCTACACAGACCTTTCTGTCCTCAGTCTCCTTCGTTGTCAGAGTGAGGCTAAATGCAAATTGGGGGAAACAGCATCTCATATTTTGCTTGGGCAGCTTACAGCCCAGTGGTATGAATATTGATTTCTCTCACTTCAGGTAGCCCCGGCATTCTCTCTCTCTCGATCCCTCCCCCACCCAAGTCACACTAGCTTCTCATTTTCATCCAACAAACAGTTTACTATGGCCTGCTTCTTTTATCATTGTTACTTTTTTGCATATCTTTCATTCATTGTTCTTTATCTCTCCACATCACTGTCTATATCTCTCATTTCCCTTATCCCTAACCAGTCTGAAGAAGGGCCTCAACCCAAAATGTCACCCATTCCTTCTCTCCAGAGATGCTACCTGTCCTACTAAGTTACTCCAGCTTGTTGTGTCAATGCCTGTAATTTATCAATATGCAACGCCTTGCACTTATCTCCATTAAACGGCATTAACCATTTGCCAGTCCATTTGCCCAACATGAAGATCCTGCTGTAATTAAATTGGAAGTTGAATTACAGAATTGGAGAATCTTTTAGCAGAGAGGAAAAATGTTTGCTCCCACATGGAGGGACAGTTGTTCGGAAAACTTTAATCCCAAACTCCTAATTTTGTCTGAGAACCTTTTAAATTATTCACCTTCAGGTAAATGTCCTAATGCCTTTATATCATTAGTGTGGAATCCAAAACCGGCACTCTTCCAGATAATGGATCTCATATCTCACCTAATCTTTACGTGAACAATTTGTCATGATTCCTCCTACAGTTGATTTGGAAACAATATAATTCTATTAACTTGTGTTACAGACCCATCTGCCAGAGCTAACAGCTCCTCCCTCCTTATTATTTCAAATTGAATATCTCCATTATATATTCCCTTAGCACTCATCACTCTAAAAATAGAAAATGTTGCTTTATAATTCTCTCAAAGTATCCAAAGTTCCTCATCTCAGCAAAATCTTATTTTTAACAAGCTTCATGTACTTAACATCCTTCGAAAAGTTTGGCCACAAAACAGCCTAAACTACACCAATTATAAATGAACAGTCTTACAATGTTTTAGCATACAGTATTTCTCATATTTTGTATGCAGTGTCTATCTTTATAAAACCAAGTATCCCATACTGTTTCTTAAATATGTTATTCTCTTACACTGTGAAAGATTTGTTGATGTGCATTGCTTTGTCAGTTCCTGTCATGACAGATATTGATATGTATGTATGCCAGTCTAATCAACAAATTAATACAGCATTGGATAGACTATCATATCAATATGGCACAACAATAAATTAATTCTGCAGCGTGCCAATTAACTAATGAATTCATAGAGTGGTAGACACTGGCAAATTAATTAAGTTAATTAATGAGTCAATGGACTGCAGCAACAAATCAATGAAGGACAAGCAACACTTCAATATGTTAATGGAACAATATTGAACAGTAATACCCCTTATCAACTACATTTTCTAGACTGTAGTTGAAAAAAGGTGGCTCACCTTTACATTCTCAATGGCATTTAGGGTTGAGCAATAAGTGCTGGCCTCAGCAACCATGCCCAAATCCTAAAAGATGAATAAATAAGAAATAAGCAGTTGCTTTTAACCTAAAGTTCCATTAAAACATAAAATGAATAGAGCACCACAGAGGGTAGCACAGTGGTACAACAGTAGAGTTGCTGCCTTACAATGCCAGTGACCCAGGTATGATGCTGTCTTTTCGGTGTTTGTGCGTTCTTCCTGTGACCGCATGGATTTTCTTCGGCTGCACTGGTTTTCTCACAAACTCCAAAGTCGGACAGATTTGTAGGTTAATTGGCTTCGGTAAAATTCTAAATTATCCCAACACAATTTTCCTTTGGACCTGGAGGTTTGAAGGGCCTGTTTCCACACAGTATCTCTAATGTCTTGAAGTCTAAAGAGCAAATTTACAAACAAGTCAAGTCAAAATGTTAATTGTTTCCAAATGCAATCAAAATAAAGTTAATGCACATTAACATGCTATTGGATTGATTGCAGGATCTGGGCAGCTGCATGATTAATCTTGATAGTTTCATATCTGCAGACTGAGAGCAGGGCTCTGCTGCTCGGGCCCTCAAAAAGACTACTCTATTCAACTTGATCATGCCTGATCGGATTGTAACCCGAACTTCACATTCCAGGCCACCCATTGTAAAGATTTACTCCCTTATTTATCAAGAATTGGTCTGCCAGTCCAAAAATGTGCAAAGACTTCCCTTCTACCCTGCCTTTCAGAAAGTGAGTTCACCATCGAAAGGATCTACAAAAAGGCAGCCATCATAATCAGAGACCCACTTCCCCATGGCCATGCTCTCATTTCACTTCAGCCATTGGGAAAGAGGTCTAGGATGCTGAAAATTGTAATGTCCAGGTTCAGGAGCAACTTCTACCCTCCAACCATTGGGCTATTAAACACTACAACCTCCAAATAGGCTACAAACCATATGGACGGAGACAATATATTTGACTTTGCACTACTATTGTCTATGTTTTTTATATATACTGATGTTTTTGTTGTTGTTGTTTATTATAAATTTTACAAAGTAACATGCTTATATTATATTGTGCTGCTGGAAGTAAGAATTTCATTTTGACATATGACAAAAAAACACATTTGATTCTTGACTTGACTCTTGATTCTTTGAGAGAAAAACATTGCCTCATCTCCTTATTCTAAATTCCCCTGAAAGAACATAGATCATAGAGCAGCACAGGAACAGGCCCTTCGGCCCATAATGTCCATGCCGAAGAGGATGGCATTAAACTGATCTCTCCTGCCTCTGCCTGCAAGTGATCCATATCTACCCACTCCATGCATATCTATTTGCTTATCTAAAAGTCTTATAAATGTCCATATTGTCTCTATTTCCACCATCACCTCGGCTGAAAGATTCCTCTTCACATCCATCCTGCCAATATCCTGAAGGATCTAATGTGATATATCCCACCAAAATATTGTTTGCAAAATTGATTTCAATAGCAAAATCTGAGAAATTTTTAGGTTGGCATCAAAACCAAATACATTTTAGTCAATATTCTTCAAGGAAGAATTACTGGAAATACGTTGAGGCTGTAGTATTGTACCTGACCTTTTCACCAATTATATTTGTTATTCCTTCCACATGGAAGGAATACATCTATCGATGTATTTGTATCAATCCTTCCATGTGTACTTCTCCAGTAACCTCTTTAAAAAACTCCATATTATTTATTGCACTTATTCTACTTGTTGCAAAATCTTCTGCTATACATGCAGAACTGCTGCATAAACATGTATTAATTTAGACACAAAGAACTGCAGATGCTGGTTTGCAAGAAAACATTCAAAGTGCTGGAGAAACTCAATGTCAGGCAGGATGGACACAAAATGCTGGATCAATTCAGCGGGACAGGCAGCACCTCTGGAGAGAAGGAATGGGTGACGTATTGGGTTGAGACCGTTCTTTAGACAGGATCTCTGGAGAAGTGACCCAACCCTAAATGTCACCTAATAATGTTCTCCAGAAATGCTGTCTGATCTGCTGAGTTATTCCTGCACATTGTGTCATTTTTTTCATCTATCATCTATCATCAGAATCAGAATCACACTTTATTTGCCAAGTATGTTTTGCAACATACGAGGAATTTCATTGGCCAGGTCAGCCATACAATTAAAAGTACCAGATCACTCAGAACACATTTTAACATGAACATCCACCACAGTGACTCCTACACATTCCTCACTGTGATGGAAGGCAAAATAAAGTTCAAGTCCTTTCCTTAGTTCTTCCTCGGTCGTGGGCCTCCAGCCCCCGTTGACGGGATGATCTTAACTCCCGTAGCCGGCGGCGTTCGGGCCCTCTGCGTTGAAGCGATTTGCTCCAGCATCGGGGGGATGTCAGCTCTCCCGCGCCGGGCAATCGTACCTCGCGTCGGGGCTGGTCGAACCTTCCGCAACGTGGGAGCTACCGACTCGGCTGCGAGCTCTTGATGTTAATTCCGCAGTGGTCGTGGTGGGAGCGATCCCAGGCAAGGGATCAGCTCCGCTGTTAATTCCGCGCCCCATGATAGGTCTCAAAGCCAGTCCGAGGATGCTTCCAGCTCCATCGATGGAAGGCCACAGAGCCTGGAGAATGTGATCCGAAAATTGATCACATCTCTGGGAAGGTAAGAACCTGAAAAAAAGTTTCCCCCAATCTCCTCCCCTCTCCCCTCACATAAAACAAACCGAGGAAAATTAAAACAAACATTTTTAACTAACTAAAAACTAACAAAAAGAGTAAAAAGACGAACAGACTGCCGGCAGGGCAGCCATCGCCCCGGCGCCCCTGGTGGTCCTGCCCATAACTTCATAAACATAGTTTAAACTTGATCTAATGGAGCAGTGGGATAACCAGTGATAAACCCCAGTTGTAATTTGTATTAAGAATGCTGTCATGATCTCTGACAACAAACCTGCATGAAAAATGTCATTTTTTTTTTCTATCATCTATCACAAGAACAGAATACACTTTAATCGTCAAGTATGCCAGCAACATACACAGTTCATTGAATTCAGCCATACAATTATAAGTAAAGATAAACAGGACTCAGACACACTATAGAATTCAATCCACCACAACTCCTACACATCCCACACAGCAGAACCAAAGTTTCCCACTGTCCTTAGTTCTTCACCAAGTCAGTCTTCTTCCTCCACTGTTCCCCGTGGTCGGGATGTCTAACCCCGTAGCCGGCCGTTCGGGCCCTCTGCGTTGAAGCGATTTCCAGCTCCAGCATCGGGGGGATGTCAGCTCAGTCCCGCGCGGGGCTGCGCAATCGTACCTCAGCGTCGTGGACACCAGAGTCGAACCCCCCGCAACGTGGGAGCGGCTACCGACTCGGCCGCAAGCCGCGCCAGGTGAGACTGCTGCTGAGGTTGAATGCCGCAGTGGTCGTCGGTGTTGTTCAAGCCGATCCCAGGCAAGGGATCAGCTCCGCTGTTAAGTCCGCGCCCCATGATAGGTCTCAAAGTCAGTCCGAGGATGATTCCAGCTCCATCGATGGAAGGCCGCAGAGCCTGGAGAATGTGATCCGAAAATTGATCACATCTCTGGGAAGGTAAGAACCTGAAAAAAGCGCTTCCCCCACTGTAGCCCCCTGGTCCGGATCCCGGTCCCCAAACCGAGGAAAATTAAAACAAATCCAGTTTTAGGCTAACGGTGGGGGGGGCGAGGAAAACTAACGAGAAATAGTCGCGTCCCCGCCAGGAAGAGACTTGGAGACGGTTTCCCCTTTACCCTGCCCCCTCCCCCACATAGAAACGTAAAAGTTTCCCCCTAAAACAGACTTTAAACTAACTAAAAATAATAAAAAAAGATAGAAATGCATACAGGCTGTAGGTAGAGGCCGCTGCCAGTACATAAGAGATTAGTTTATAGGTGGGCCTGTGCATAGAAACAAGTGAACCATCATTGAATCAAAGCTAAACTCTGGAATTATACCATATTCAATGATGAGCGGTGGTGACAAATATAATTACAAATAGGGACTTCCACAATGCGATATTAATATTTATTTTAATCTGATATTGTGAACTTTAAACAATGATTGGTTTTGTGGTGAGCTTTGACCTCAATTTTGCTCCTGATCTATTGGATAACACCATACAATAATAAGTTACATTCATACAAAGTACATACAATATTATTAAATTAGCTCCTGCTATTTATATGACTGAATGGAAAGTAAAATAACAGGAACTTCAACAACAGGGAAAATCGCCAAAACTTGTAGCCTAAGCAGAAAGCAGGAGAGAAGTTACACATTTCCATTTCAGGAAAAGTTGGTGTTTCAGTTTTTGTCAGACATCTTCCAGCATTGTCCTGGGTTACCACAACATTGTGCACAGAAAATTCCTTGCTGGTGTAGCCACAGATGCCTGTGGTATTTACAGTTAATTGCAATTACATTTTGGAGAAATCTTTTGATTTTTATTAATAAAACTAAATTTACCCTTCTGACAAATGGTGAACTAAGTAAACATATATAATTTTTTATCCAGCAGCATCATTTCCTACGACAATCGGAGACATTTAAAATGAAACTTAGCATCAATTCCTCCTTTATGTGGGATCTTCTGTAGTCATTTATTAAATCTGGACAACACACAATCTACGGGATGTTTGTTCATTTTGCCTTCTCAATGAAAAGTAAACTAAATACATTCTTAATATAACTGCCATTCACAAACCGTATCTCTGAATTACCACATCTCTTCTTACAAAGCATAATCTTGCACTTAGTACTCAGAAATACTGCTAAGCAACATAAAACCGAAAAGATAATTTCAGGAAGATTAATGAAAAGGAAAGATAGGAAAAGCATGTGTAAGATTATCTTTCATTATCATAGGTAGACAAAACTGCTGGAGAAACTCAGCGGGAGAGGCAGCATCTATGGAGCAAAGGAAATGGGCGATGTTTCGGGTCGAGACCCTTCTTCAGACTCGTTATCATATATCTTTTCCATGGAATCTGATAAAAAAGATTTTTTTCCTGTCTTCACAATTTCAGATATCGCTACTCAGTTGCAAAACTATTTGAACATGACCTTTACATATTCCACAAGCAACTGTAATTAGCTAGCATGATTATTAATAACTGCAAAAGTTTTTATAGATATGTGAAGAGAAAGAGATTAGTTAAAACTAATGTAGGTCTCTTGCAGTCAGAAACAGGTGAATTGATCATGGGGAACAAGGACATGGCAGACCAATTGAATAACTACGTTTGTTCCGTCTTCACTAAGGAAGACATAAAGAATCTGCCGGAAATAGCAGGGGACGGCGGGTCAAATGAGATGGAGGAACTCAGTGAAATCCAGGTTACCCGGGAAGTGGTGTTATGTAAATTGAATGGATTAAAGGCCGATAAATCCCCAGGGCCGGATAGGCTGTATCCCAGAGTACTTAAGGAAGTAGCCCCAGAAATAGTGGATGCATTAGTGATAATTTTTCAAAACTCTAGATTATGGAGTAGTTCTGGAGGATTGGAGGGTAGCTAATGTAACCCCACTTTTTAAAAAGGGAGGGAAAGAGAAAACGGGGAATTACAGACCAGTTAGTCTAACATCGGTAGTGGGGAAACTGCTAGAGTCAGTTATTAAGGATGGGATAGCAGCACATTTGGAAAGTGGTGAAATCATTGGACAAAGTCAGCATGGATTTACAAAAGGTAAATCATGTCTGATGAATCTTATAGAATTTTTGGAGGTGGTAACTAGTAGAGTGGATAAGGGAAAACCAGTGGATGTGTTATATCTGGACTTTCAGAAGGCTTGTTGACAAGGTCCCACATAAGAGATTAGTATACAAACTTAAAGCACACGGTATTGGGGGTTCAGTATTGATGTGGATAGAGAACTGGCTGGCAAACAGGAAGCAAAGAGTAGGAGTAAACGGGTCCTTTTCAGAATGGCAGGCTAGTGGGGTACCACAAGGCTCAGTGCTGGGACCCCAGCTATTTACAATATATATTAATGATTTGGACGAGGGAATTGAATGCAACATCTCCAAGTTTGCGGATGGCATGAAGCTGGGGGGCAGTGTTAGCTATGAGGAGGATGCTAGGAGACTGCAAGGTGATTTGGATAGGCTGGGTGAGTGGGCAAATGCATGGCATATGCAGTATAATGTGGATAGATGTGAGGTTATCCACTTTGGTGGCAAAAACAGGAAAGTAGACTATTATCTAAATGGTGGCCGATTAGGAAAAGGGGAGATGCAATGAGACCTGGGTGTCATGGTACACCAGTCATTGAAAGTAGGAATGCAGGTGCAGCAGGCAGTGAAGAAAGTGAATGGTATGTTAGCATTCATAGCAAAAGGATTTGAGTGTAGGAGCAGGGAGGTTCTACTGCAGTTGTCCAGGGTATTGGTGAGACCATACCTGGAGTATTGTGTACAGTTTTGGTCTCCAAATCTGAGTAAAGACATTCTTGCCATAGAGGGAGTACAGAGAAGGTTCACCAGACTGATTCCTGGGATGTCAGGACTTTCATATGAAGAAAGACTGGATAGACTCGGCTTGTACTCACTAGAATTTAGAAGATTGAGCGGGGAACTTATAGAAACTTGCAAAGTTCTTAAGCGGTTGGACAGGCTAGATGCATGAAGATTGTTCCTGATGTTGGGAAGTCCAGGACAAGGGGTCACAGTTTAAGGATAAAGGGGAAATCCTTTAGGACCGTGATGAGAAAAACATTTTTCACACAGAGAGTGGTGAATCTCTGGAACTCTCTGCCACAGAAATTAGTTGAGGCCAGTTCATTGGCTATATTTAATAGGGAGTTAGATGTGGCCCTTGTGGCTAAAGGGGTCAGGGGGTATGGAGAGAAGGCAGGTACAGGATACTGAGTTGGATGATCAGCCATGATCATATTGAATGGCGGTGTAGGCTCTAAGGGCTGAATGGCCTACACCTGCGCCTATTTTCTATGTTTCTATGTTTCTCTCTGTGTTACCCATTAATGATATAAGCCTATATTCTCTATGAATTGAATGCAGAAACCACAAATTTATTTTGCTTCAGATCACATTTTTTCATTGAATATTTTGACCCAGTAAAAAGGGGTGATTTCTTATCATGGCATTTGAAAAGAACTATCAGTGGGCACATTAACCTGAAAGATGTGATTTATATATGAAAATGGTTCTAATATTGTTTGAAGTGCAGAAGGAATTTTTGCTCGGTCTATAAAGGTCAGTTAAAATTTAACGATTCTAAGTGGGGAAAAAAACCTGAGAATTATTAATGGTGTTGTTATTGTGGCTAACACACTATCAAAACTGCCACTAATAAATGACCTAAACTAAGTGGGTTAACAACTCTGTTAAAGTAGAAGCTGCAGGAATTTAATATAAGCATTTGAACAATTATCATGCTTGTACTACAATTTAACTAATGTTTTCCTCATGTCTTTCTGCTTCAGTGCACAAGTATTTCAGATAGTGATTACCATGGGTTTAATAAAACATATGTTGAGATATTTTTCATCTGAGGTTACCTGTAAGACAACAACTAAGGTGTTTGTGTTGTTACATGCAGGTATGCATGAGTGAATTTGTTGATGCTGTAAGGCTTAACAACAAGTATCAGATCAACTTTGAGAGGTGTTACATGCTTGGAACATAATCTCGGTCTTGTTTTCTAAATAATGTACAACATACAGCTTGTTGGTTTAGTTAGTTTGCCATCCACTAACAGGGAAAGGCAACACTTTTTTTTGTTGAATCATGTGTTTCAAATTAGACGATGTTAAGTGTTATTTTAGCTCAATAGATTTTACAGAATAGCAGTTGATCATTTAACTAGTTGAATGGATATCACCTGGTGACACTAATTTGATTATCTCACAAGAGGTATCTGCTTTCAAAATGTTAATTAATTACAGAAGTAATTAAACCAATTTTCCTTCTGGCAGTAATTGGTTAGAGTTTAATCAGTCTTGTGAGTTTTGACCAGCTGCCACAGGTTTTTAATTTCACTCCCTTTCCCTGACATAACAATGGACCATCAAAAAAAGAGTGAGAGAGAGAGAAAAAACAGGATAGAAAAAAAGAAAAAAGTAAAAAGGAAGAAGAAAAGAGAAGAATCTCTTTTGTTACTATCTTTAAAGTTGATGGAAAATAACAATGGAGCAATGCTAATGGCATTGGCCAGCTGGAATCTCACACAGACAACATCTTAGAGTGGTTGGATGAGGAAATGCCCCAATTGCTTCTGTGATTTAGCAATGTTCTCAAGGGTTATAGTAAGGGGTGCCCGGCCACAGTTAGGAAGCATTAATATATAGACGTTTCAAAAAATCATAGAAGCAAAATTTGACCCATCCCCCCCGCCTCGCACCAGAAAAGGAACTAACAAGGCAGATACTCTATTGATGTGGTGGATTTTAAGGTAAAGAGACAAAATATGAAGGGGATTGAAAGGCACCAGTCTCTGAACCCTTACCAGATGAAGATGTGCCCATCAATAACAGTGCAATTAAACTCGGGGATGGTGAAGCATCTAGAATGGATATTTTAAACCATAGGGGATGCAGAAGATTACCGAGATAAGTGACTTGAGAACAATTTGGTTGGTGCCAATTTTTTCATGTCAAAATTGTGCATAAACATAGAAACATAGAAACATAGAAATTAGGTGCAGGAGTAGGCCATTCGGCCCTTCGAGCCAGCACCGCCATTCAATATGATCATGGCTGATCATCCAACTCAGTATCCCGTACCTGCCTTCTCTCCATACCCCCTGATCCCCTTAGCCACAAGGGCCACATCTAACTCCCTCTTAAATATAGCCAATGAACTGGCCTCAACTACCCTCTGTGGCAGAGAGTTCCAGAGATTCACCACTCTCTGTGTGAAAAAAGTTCTTCTCATCTCGGTTTTAAAGGATTTCCCCTTTATCCTTAAGCTGTGACCCCTTGTCCTGGACTTCCCTAACATCGGGAACAATCTTCCTGCATCTAGCCTGTCCAACCCCTTAAGAATTTTGTAAGTTTCTATAAGATCCCCTCTCAATCTTCTAAATTCTAGAGAGTATAAACCAAGTCTATCCAGTCTTTCTTCATAAGACAGTCCTGACATCCCAGGAATCAGTCTGGTGAACCGTCTCTGCACTCCCTCTATGGCAATAATGTCCTTCCTCAGATTTGGAGACCAAAACTGTAATAAACTGTAATAATAAAATCAATGAAACCTTGGTTATATCCTTCAAATGATAATTTTCAGATGATCACGGCAACTATGGGAAATCGGACCAGACATTAGTTGCACTACTTAAGATAGCAGATCTGATAAGAAAGCTGTGCAAAATGTGAGTCAAATGATCTCACCATTTGCTCAGCATTCACTTTCACTAAAACCAGCATAAACTGTTCTGAGGTGCAATCTAAGAATGATGTGGACCATTCCCAATAGAAGCATATCAGAGTGCTTTGCTTATTTTTCTGCTATTTATAGGGACACTCAGCTAAAATCAGAACATTTGGCTCAGCTTAGAAATGAGTTTATTGAAAATCTCAATGAAAAGCAGATGGTATTGTGGTCAATGGGATTTACCAACATTACTGAGTTCCCATGAAAGCAGGATCTAAATTAGCTGAATCCCATTTCAGGTCTGTGATTGGCTAACTTAACAACCATTTGCAGGGGTATTGCAAATCAAATGGGTATTAGTGCTATGATACCAGTCCAGTACACCAAACAAAAGCATGATATCCAAATTCTAAGCTAGGAAAAGCAAAGACCAGAAAGGGACCTGAAAACAAGAAAGGACAGCAACATTAACAGGAGGCAAATGCAACCATTCAGGTTATTTTGCAACAATTCAGTTTCAATCTTTTTGATTCCTGTCAAGTTAATTCTTTAAAATAAAACCATGCCCATGAATAGAGAGAGTACAGAGGAGATTTACTAGAATGTTGCCTGGGTTTCAACAACTAAGTTACAGAGATAGGTTGAATAAGTTAGGTCTTTATTCTCTGGAGCGCAGAAGGTTAAGGGGGGACTTGATAGAGGTCTTTTAAAATGATGAGAGGGATAGACAGAATTGATGTGGACAAGCTTTTCCCTTTGAGAATAGGGAAGATTCATACAAGAGGACATGACTTCAGAATTAAGGGACAGACGTTTAGGGGTAACATGAGGGGGAACGTCTTTACTCAGAGAGTGGTAGCTGTGTGGAATGAGCTTCCAGTGAAGGTGGTGGAGGCAGGTTCGTTTTTATCATTTAAAAATAAATTGGATAGTTATATGGATGGGAAGGGAATGGAGGGTTATGGTATGAGTGCAGGCAGGTGGGACTAAGGGGAAAAAAAATTTGTTCGGCACGGACTTGTAGGGCCGAGATGGCCTGTTTCCGTGCTGTAATTGTTATATGGTTATTATATGGTTATATGAAAAGCAAAACATGTTGTTGTAGTGCCACAGTGTTCAAGCTTTCTTATTTTCATTCACAGGATGTGGACTAACTAGCTAGGTCAATATTTGTTGCCCATTACCGATTGCCATGGAACTGAGTAGCTTGCCAGGCCAGTTCAGACAGATTGCTGTGGATCTGGAGACTGGGTAAAAAGAGCACATTTAATTCCCCAAATGACATGAGTGAATGGAATGCTTTATATATCACAACCCAGCAGTTTTCTCTTCTTCATAATTTGTACTAACCTTTTATTCCAGAATTAATTAAATCCCTGAATTTAAATTTCTTGTTTGCCATGGTGGGATTCAAACTCGCCCTCCAGATAAATACCCCAGGCTTAAAGATGAAGGTTAAGTAACTCAACTATTCTCTATCAGTACCTAACTGTATTACAATGCTTCAATACCTTCTCTTAGGATTGCATCATACATTTACATTCAACATCTCTCCAGTGGTCATTTATTCAGGTTGCAATGCCAAAGCATAATTCTATTTGTTTCACTATGCTAATTTATTGAAACTGTGTATGAAAGTGTGTTAAATTTGTGCTTTAGCAGTAAAAACGAGCAAATTAAATTTTCCACGCAACCATGAAATACCTCTGGTGTACATACATGATATTATACAGAAGTTGTTGCTAATATTTATTGGGCTTGTTATGCACCAATTTGGAAGAACAGAAAACATAGAAACATAGGTGCAAGAGTAGGCCATTCAGCCCTTCGAGCCAGCAACGCCATTCAATATGATCATGATTAATCATCTAAAATCAGTACCCCGTCCCTGCTTTTACCCCATATCCCTTGATTCCTTTAGCCCTAAGAATGAAATCTAACTCTCTCTTGAAAACAAAATTTGCTCTTGTGTTTTTGCTTCAATTGAGTTGTTTTAAGAAAAGGTGACATTAAGGTAGTGGGAAATGTCATGCAGGAGTGGAGCTGGAGATTCAACACTTTTAGGGGAGTTTTAGGGACTAATTCAACAATTTCAGCTTGCAGGGTGATTTGAGTATGGTAAAAAGTGTTGCTTTACAGCAAAAAGTGTTGCTTAGCTAGATATGTTGCAATAAGACAATGGAAAATAGTGAATTGTGCTCGTTCACAGAATAAGTCCATCAACCAATCAATAATAACAGTTCTGACTGCACAACATGTAGCACTAAAAAGCCAATTGTTATTGGGTATATACCGTACTATGGGAGTTGCCATTCTTTAGATGTAATCTTAAAATACTGTAAGACTCTTCCGACTCTTGCTCAGATAGAGGAACAAAGCTATGCACAGAATATACAGTATATCCTTGCTGCACTGACCAATCTTATATTGTGTTATATAACGATTAGTATAATGCAATATTGGGCAGTGCACCAAGGATCTATGTACTGTGCAGACCTTTGTTCACCAAAGCTAAATACAAATAATAACCTGTTTATTACTGCAATTATCTTGAATGTAATATTTATTTACTAACACCAAATCATTTCATTTTTCTTCAAGTAATTTTGAATTCTGGTAATTATTGTAATGTAGAAAACGCAGCAGCAAATTTGAACACCGAGAGGTTTGACAAACAAATGGAACAAGGCCAAATTGTAAAAATAATAATTATTGAGTGATGAACAAATAGCGATCAGGATACTTAGCAAATACACATTATTTTTGTTAAAGTAATGTCATGGGATCTTTAATATCCATCTTGTGAATCTTCATTTAATGTCTTATCTAAAAGAGCGAATTTAGCCCAAGCCTTATCAAAAAACCTCCAGAATAATGCTGATGCCACTGCCTTGTAAAAAGTACCCATGCATTTTTTAAGAGTACAATTTCTATGTATGTAGAAATTGGAGGCTTAAATCTCTTTTGTTTAAATATATATAGCATGGCAAAGTGGCAAAATTCCTTGTATCTTTGCCACTACTGATATTATAACTGAAAGCTCAGACGTGCTGTCAGCCAAAATTATGATTTTGCAGGGATTAATATTAATCTGATGCCCTTCTGTACTGCTACAAATCAAGAATGCACAGAGTTCTGCGCAACTTTTGCAAAATGTCTCTGTGTCTTGCATGAGAGAGCTGAAGCTTTAATTCTTAATGTGTAGAGATAGCGAAATGGCAATCAATAGTCCAAATCATGCTCAATCAACCCCGAGCACTCACTACTAAACTTGTTTAGATGAGTGACTCCAATTATTTTGGGCCTCCCAGCCCTAGACTAGCAGAGACTATTTTGTCAGAGAGAACACATAATAAAAAGCCAGATATGCCCAGACCCCAAGCCTCAATTCCTCAGATGTTTGAGGCGATTTGGCACATCAAAAACTCTATTGACCTTCTACAGACTCTTTTCAACAGTAGAGAGCATCTTTACTGGTTGCACCATAACCTGATACAATAACTCAAATGCCCAAGACAAAGGAGGCTGCAGAAAATGCTGGGCAATTGCCCAGTCCATCATGAGCATTGATCTCCACACCATCAAAGGAATCTACAGGAAAGCAGAAGGCAGCTACTATCATCAAAGACTCACAACACCCTGACCATCTTGTTGCTGCCATTGTGAGAAGTTACAGGATCCTGTGAATCAGGTTCAAGAACAGCTTCTTTCCATTACACACTTGGCTCTTAAACCACCCCTAACCATAAGCCTGGCTCAGCAACAAAGACTATTATGGTCTTTGCGTTGCACTATTAGTGTCCGATCACTTATGAGCCTGTCCCACCTAGGCGATTTTTTAGGCAACTACAGGCGACTAGTTTATCACCACATGTTCGCCTGTGGTCGCTGGGAGTAGTCTCCTCAGTCACACAAAAAGTCGTAGCGCTTTCTGGTCACACTAAATTTTTAAGATGTTGAAAATTTTCGGCGACAGTGGGTTTGATGCTAATGAGCATAGCTTGACTTCTGCTGATGTAGGTGCTATCGTAGGTTGTTGCCAGGATGACGTAGGTTATCGCCGGTTTTTTCGGCGACCTGTTACGACTATGACCGTCGCCGGCAGTTGCCTAAAAAATCGCCAAGTGGGACAGGGCCATTAGTATGTCTGATATTTGTGATCTGATGCAATGTTTAATGTATATTTATTTTGTGTGTTGTTGCGTTAATGTGTTTGTAAAGCTGAAGCCAGTGAGAATTTCATTGTCCCATTCCTGATGCATATGTCAATTAAACACTCTTGAATCTTGACTTTTGATTTTCACTGCATCAGGCAGACTCAAAAGATACCATGAAGGGTGAAGCAAAGCAACAGTAAGGAGCATGGGGTGGCATTGAGCGCATTGAGTAGTAATCCAACCTGCCTGCATTTGGCCCATAAGACAAGTAGAATTGTAAGTGAATTTCAGAAAGACTCCAATAAGATGTCATATTACAGATTAATATGTTAATGAAAAGTGCACATGTGATTGGGGAAATTTATTTCATGAATGATGACTGGTTAATGGACAGAAAATGGAAAGTAAGATTTAACAGGTCATGTTTAGGTTGGGAGGCTGGAAATAGTTCTACAGGGATTGGTGCTGGGACACCAATTTTCCGCGGAATCGATCAATGACTTGGGTGAGAGAACTAAGTTTAATAAAAACAAAACTGCTTATCCAAACTTGGGTGGTAGTGTAGGTTGTGCAAGGGTGTAGAGAGGAGTCAGAGATTGATAGATTTTTAGATATTAAGGGATGCTAGGGATATGATGTAGTGCGGGAGAGTAGCATTGAGGCAAACATTCAGCCTCATTGAATGACAGAGTAGACACAAGTGGTCAAATGGCCTATTTCTGCTTCTACTTCTTACAATTCTTATGTTTCAACGGGACATATGTAGGTAAGCTAAATGAATGGGTAACATGACAGATAGAATATAATGAAGAAAAATGTGATGTCCTTCACATTATAGAAATAAAAAACAGAGAAAGTTTTTTTTTTAATAGTAAGAGATTGAAATATATTGGGGATTCAGAGGTACCTGGTACATGTACATGAATTAATGAAAGTTAGAAAGGCACTTAAAAAACATGTTGCTCTTTAGTGCTATATCATTTAGGTACACAAGCAAGGATGGGTTGCTGCAGTTAGAGACCTACGTCTCAAACCTAAAACTTTAACTCGGCTTCTCTGTCCACAGATGCTGTCTTCCGTTTTGAGCTTTTCCTACAACTTTTCTTTTTGTTTCAGATTTCCAGCATCCGCTGTTTTCCATTACATTTTTTTACAGCACAGCGCAAGAACAGGCCCTCCGACCCACAGTACCTGTGCCAAATATGATGCCATGACTATCTCTTATCTGCCTGCAAATAATCCATATCCCCTTGTTCCCTGCATATCCATATGCCTATCCATAAGTCGCTTAAATGCCCATAATGCATCTGCCACAACTACCAAACAGAGCAGCGCGTTCCAGGCACTTATCACCCGCCGTGTAAAAAAGTTGCCCCACCATCTCCTTTAAACCTTGCCCCTTGCACCTGTCAATTTGTTGCCACAATTGATGCAGGATTAAAGGTCGACTATTTGGGTATCTTTTCTGTGGTTGGTTTTTAGCAACGTGTCAATGCAGAAGATTGAGCTTGTAGGAGCTCTACGTGCTCACAAAATGGATGATGTGGAACCTGCATCCGGTGGCGTCTCCATATATACACAAAATGCTGGAGTAACTCAGCGGGACAGGCAGCATCTCTGGAGAGAAGGAATGGATGATGTATCGGGTCGAGACCCTTCTTCAGACTGATCAATTTGAAGAAGGTCTCGACCCGAGACGTCATCCATTTGTTCTCTCTAGAAATACTACCTGCCTCCATATGGCTGTTTCCCTGCCCTTTGAAACACTGGAGTTTCCTGATTTGGACAGTGTTCTACTGAAAACAAAACTACTCAATGAATTTGAACAGATGCAACGCCACTATCAAATAATGTATTTGCACATCCTTTAAATAATCGACATGCCTCAAGATTGAGGAGATAATATTGATGACGGTATAAGTTGGAGCTAAAGGGATAGTTTGAGCAGACTAGGACTATATTCCTTGTAGTGCAGGAAGATGAAGGGTGATCTTGTAGAGGAGTACAAAATCATGAGAGGAATAGATCGGGAAAGTGCAAACAGTGTTTTTTCTAGAGTAGGGGAATCAAGAACACGAGGACATATATGTTTAAGGTGAGGGGGGAAAGATTTAATATGAACCTGAGGGGTAATATTTTCACGTACAGGGCAGTGGGTTTATGAACAAGCTGCTGGAGGAGGTAGTTGGGGGAGGTACTATTGCAATGTTTCAGAAATATTTAGACAGGTGCATGGGTAGGACAGGTATAAATGGGTATGAGCAAATGCAGGCAGGTAGGACTGGTGTAGATGGGACATCTTAGTCGATGTGGGCACGTTGGGCAGAATAGCCTGTTTACACAGTTCATGTCTCTATGACTATGAGTGTGTGGCAGAGTTTGATGTTCTGCCAGAATATTGGCTAGTCAATTTGCATATGAGAACCCAGCCAAAACCAACTGTAAATAATTAATCACTAAAACTTTTAATTACAGATTGTGTTGCTAGTTGAGTCTGGCACAAAGGCAATGCAGCACTGGAGCATTTTATTGTGGATGTGCCATGGCAAACTGGCATTCTGGATTTTGATCACCTCCAAACTTTTAACTGCATCTCTGGCCCTATGCACCACTGATCCAAGATTAATAATACATTTGATGCTTCGATTCATGGTTTATATAGTGACAAGACCCTTTGTGCCTACCTCTGCATTCCCTCCAGACTGTCAGTAGAGATATTAGCTGTAAAAAAACACATGCTGTTGGTTGCAGAAGTATCCTTGGGCATGAATTCAAAGTACGAGATAAACATTTTCACAATTTAGCTTATACTGTACATACGTGTTTTAGAAGGAACTGCAGATGCTGGAAAATTGAAGGTGCACAATAATGCTGGAGAAATTCAGCGGGTGAGGCAGCATCTATGGAGCAAAGCAAATAGGCAACCTTCCGGTTCGAAACCGTTCTTCAGACTGATGTGAGGGTGGGGAAGGGGGGAGAAGAAGAAAGGAAGAGGTGGAACCAGTGGGCTGAAGGAGAGCTGAGAAGGGGAGGAGAAAGTATGGACTACCTGAAATAATAGAAGTCAATGTTCATTCCGCTTGGGTGCAAACTGCCCAAGCGAAATGTGAGGTGCTGCTCCTTCAATTTATGGTGGTCCTCACTCTGGCCATGGAGCAGTCCCAGGAGAGAAAGGTCGGGTTCGGAATGAGAGGGGGAGTTGACGTGCTGAGCCACCGGGAGATCAGGTTGGTTATTGCGAACTGAACGGAGGTGTTCGGCGAAGCGATCGCCAAGCCTACGCTTGGTCTTACCGATGTAGAGCAGCTGACATCTAGAGCAGCGGATGAAATAGATGAGGTTGGAGTAGGTGCAAGTGAACCTCTGCCGCACCTGGAAAGACTGCTTGGGTCCTTGAATGGAGTCAGGGGGGGAGGTAGAAGCGACAATTGTAACATTTCTTGCAGTTGCAAGGGAAAGTGACGGAGAGGGTGTGGTTCAGGTGGGAAGGGACGAATTGACCAGAGAGTTCCGGAGGGAGCGGTCTCTGTGGAAAGCAGGCAGGGGAGGAGATGGGAAGATGTGGCAAGTGGTGGGATTACGTTGGAGGTGGCAAAAATGTCAGAGGATTATTTGTTGCACGTGACAGCTGGTAGGGTGGAAGGTGAGGACAAGGGGGACCCGGCCCTTGTTGCGAGTGGGGTGATGGGGAGTGAGAGCAGAGTCACGGGGTATAGAATAGACCCTGGTGAGAGTCTCATCTATAGTAGAAGAGGGGAACCCCCGTTCCATGAAGAATGAGAACATCTCTGATGCCCTGGTGTGGAACATCTCATCCTGGGTGCAGATGCGGCGTTGACAGAGGAATTGGGAGTAGGGGATGGAGTTCTTACAGGAAGCAGGGTGGGATGGAGTGTAATCTAGATAGCCATGGGAGTCAGTGGGTTTATAGTGGATGTCAGTCAGTACTCTATCACCTGTGATGGAGATAGCGAGGTCAAGAAATGGTAGGGAAATGTCGGAAATTGTCAAGGGAATGTCGAAAATGTCGGAAATGTCGGAACCTGGACCATTTCCGACATTTCCCTACCATATCGTGACCTCACTATCTCCATCGCAGGTGATAGACTACTGACCGACATCCACTATAAACCCATTGACTCCCATGGCTAATTGGACTACACTTCTTCCCACCCTGCTTCCTGTCAGGACTCCATCCCCTACTCCCAATTCTTCCATCTATGCTGCATCTGCACCCAGGATGAGGTGTTCCACACCAGTCATCAGCTGCCCTACATCAGTGAAACCAAGATTGGCGATCACTTCGCCGAACACCTCCGCTCGGTTCGCAATAACCAACCTGATCTCCCGGTAGCTCAGCACTTCAACTTCCCCTCCCATTCCGAATCTGATCTCTCTGGCCTGGGCCTCCTCCATGGCCAGAGTGAGGACCACCGTAAATTGGAGGAGCAGCACCTCATATTTCACTTGGACAGTTTGCACCCCAGCGGTATGAACATTGACTTCTGCAATTTCAGGTAGTCCCTACTTTCTCCTCCCCTTCTCAGCGCTCCCTCAGCCCACTGGCTACCTCTTCCTTTCTTCAGCATGTTTAATGTGGCTCTCTAGTCACAGGCGATGTGTCAGAGGACTGGAGAATAACTAATGTTGTATCTTTATTTAAGAATGGAAGTCGAGAGAATTCATTGAATTATTGGCCGGTGAGCCTCACATCTATGCTAGGGAAGCTATAGGAGAGGATTCTGAGGGATAGGATTTGTAAATAAGTGATCAGACACACTTGTACTTTACACTAGTCTTTAATAGTAAGATTAAACGAGTACTTACCAGTACGAAGTTTGATCTGTATTTTATGAGGAGTTACGATGAGGGATTACGTGAAGAACCCACCCAGCGCGCAGGCGCGGCATACTTCCAAGCAGCGGTGTGGAATCACAGATAGACACTAGTTGAAGTAAAGATAGTAAAGACCAACGAGACATTAGTCCGAATTTGATCTATATAATGAGGGTGGGAGCGGAGGGCACGTAATCCCTCATCGTAACTCCTCATAAAATACAGATCAAACTTCGTACTGGTAAGTACTCGTTTAATCTTACTATTTTACTTCGGAGTCACGTGAGTGACTACGTGAAGACTTCAAAGGTCTGTGATTTCAAACCGTGTAACAGTTATATCACTCACTGCCGAAAGATCATCGAGGGAGGAAGTGGTATCTAAAGACCAACAAGTTTGTTTAGTTATAAAAGAAATGTTTATTAACTATAACAAAAAATAGCTCCCCTGGGCTTTAAATCATAACTTTGCGGTTTCTAAAATGCTTTCCGCAAAGACGTCCGGTTCCATCAGCGGTTTTCTGTAGAATCTTTGGAATGTCGATTCCCTTGACCATCCCGCTGCTCTGAGGATGTTGTCTAGGGGAACCTGCATCCTATCCGCCGCTGAGGTGGACGCTGCCCTGGTTAAATGGGATTTAAAAACATCTGTGTTAATCCCTGCCATGTTGAGGTACTGTTTTAACCATCTGGATAAAGTCTGGCTGGTAACCCGTCCAAAAGGCTTTTTGTGGCTAACCCATAAGGCTTTCTCTCCCCCTCTATGTGTTTGGGTAGTGTCTAGATAATGATGAAGGTGGGTCACCACACACAGCCTGGGTTCTGGAGGGTATGCCCGGAAGATCAATGGGGAGTTGGATGTACCTGGTCTACTTTGTTTTACCAACCCCGGCATGGTGAAAGTAATGGTATCTGGGGTGGTCACCATGTAGTTCAGATTTAGCTGGTGCAGCGACTGAACCCTCTGAGCCGAGACAAGCGCCATTAGCATAAGGGTCTTATAAGTGGCCTGTTCCAGGCTCAGGGATCCCACCGGAGGCCAACCTCGAAGGTGTGTAAGAACTACACTCACATCCCACATATGGGTGTATCTAGATGTAGGGGGGTTTGGTGTTAAAGATCCCCTTAAGGAGTTTGATGACCAGAGGGTGGGATCCGACACTATGCTGTCCTATGGGCATGAGGTATGCGGACAGGGCGCTCCGAGCTGTATTGATGGCACTGTAGCTCATCTTGAGGTCATGGTGCAGGTGGGCCAGGAACTCCAGCACATCCGAGATCGAAGCCGTCTTGTAGGATGTCCCTGCTTCCAGACAGTACTGTTCCCATTTCCTGATGTAGGTCAGGTACTGCTTTTTGGTGGAAACTCGCAGGGATGCCGACATGGTGGTGATTGTTCTCTCTGATAACCCCAATCCCCGGTAAGGTCTGTTCAAAATCTGGAAACCAGGAGGTTCAATTTTTGGTGGCATGGATGGCTAATGCCAGTTACCGGGTGAGTCAATAATTGGGGGTGGCTATGAAGAACCATAGGTGTCTCTACCACCATGTCGTGGAACATTGGGAACCATGGTTGGGTAGGCCAGTCGGGTACGACCAGAATGCCAGAGGCTCAGTCTGCCTGAATTTTCTGGAGTACCCGACTGATGAGGCAGAAGGGAGGGAAAGCATAGAAAAAGAAATTTCCCCAATCCAGCGTGAAGGCATCTACCGCTGCTGCCTCTGGGTCTGGTTCCCAAGCCACATACATGGGTAGTTGGTGATTTAACCTAGATGCAAACAAATCTATATCTGGCGTACCATATTGCTTGACAATCTTAGCAAATAATTTTGGGTCCAACATCCATTCGATGTTGTCATTGAATTTTCGTGACCTGGTGTCCGCCACTAAATTTAGCTTGCCTGGTAAATAGGCAGCTGATAGCCAAATATGTCTCTCGACACACCATTGCCAGATAATAGCAGTTAATTTGTCGCATGATACTGATTTTATGCCACCCATGTGCTGGATATAAGATACCGCCGTAGTGTTGTCGATCATAATTCTAACATGCACGTGCCGCATATCAGATGCATATGCTTTTAGCCCATAAAAGGCCGCGAGCATTTCCAAAAAATTAATGCCCAGTGATTGTAGTAGCGATGCCTCTGAGTTAGTCCATCTGCCACCCGTGCTGTCTATGGAGTTAGTAGCTCCCCAGCCTAAAGCACTGGCATCCGTTGTAATGATTATGTTAGGATTGGTTACGGCGATAGGACTGTGACTGTGCCAGATATTATCAACCCACCACTGAAGTTCTGATTTAGCTTCAGTGGGTAATTCCATTTTGCGGTCATAATGTCCCCTATTAAGACGTAATGCATGAGTCCTTGCTCTTTGTAAATTTTGATAATGCAAGGGCCCATGTTGGGCAGCCGGGAATGCTGCTACGATAGAGCCAATAACTCTGGCTACATGCCGTATCCTAGGTTGCGGTGTAGCAATCAAATGGTTACAAGCTTCGATGAGTGAAACTTTTTTGTCTCTGGGCAGAGTGACAGTCATATGAATAGTGTCAATAGTGAAGCCTAGGTAGTCCATGTTAGTAGTAGGCTCCAATATTGATTTATCTGGGTGAATGATGAATCCCAAAGCTTCAAGGAGTTGCTTAGTGGCTAAAACTCCTGCGACAGCTTGTTCCCTTGTTCTTCCTAATATGAGAACATCGTCCAGATAGGCCACGACTAAATGTTTCCCACAGTTCTCTCAATTCCCTCATGGCCACTTTAAGAATTTTCGTAAATAGTCTGGGAGCTGTCGTTAACCCATTGGGCAAGGCTCGGTACTGCCATAGCCGGCCCATCCAGATAAATTTCAGATATTTATAATAATTTTTATGAATGGGTACCAAATAGTAAGCATCTTTGATATCTATGCTTGCCATGTAGTATCCCTTGGAGATCAGTTGTCTGGCAGTGACAAATGTCTCCATTTTGAAATGTTGATACTCAACAGACTGATTAAGTGACGTCAGATCAATAATAATGCGACATCCACCATCTTTTTTGGATTTGAGAAAAATATTTGATACAAATTCTTGCGGCTCGTGTGTGGTCATTTCGATGATGCCTTTAGCCACGAGCCGATCAAGTTCAGCTTGTCCTTCTACCTTCTCAATTGCTGAGGGAAGGAATACCCTTTGGGGCATGTGCTGAACTGGCGGTTCTACGCCTGGTTTGAACTCAATTTTGTATCCACTAATACTGTTGAGTATAAACTTATTATTAGTAAGGGAGCACCAAACCTGCTTGAAAAACCTCAAACGTCCTCCTGTTAATATTACACCCTTTGTCTGTGTATGTTGACAGGAACCAGACCCACCTACCTCCATGTTTACTTGTGGGGTCGTTTTCGGTGGGTTTGGCCCAAGGTTGTCCGTGTTGGTGCTGCGGTGGGGCGGCGCATCTTCCCACGGCTCCGCCCTGGGCCCCGCTCTAAAAAAGAGCTCTGGGGGTAGTGGGAGGCAGTCACCAGGCTTTCACCAGCTCGGTACCTGCTGGTGGCTGCCGAGGCGTGCTGCCAACTGGGTGTCTTCACCCTGCTCGGTCCTGGCCCTGCCCTCATGAGGCCTACAGGTTTAGCCGCCTCTTCCAGCTCCTTCAGCCTTTTGGCCAGGTCTGCGCCAAATAGCAGCGCCTCCCGTTCGGGCGCTGGAGCCTTGCAGAGGCCCGCATATGTTGGGTTGAGGGCCGGCCTGATGTTGTCGCGCCGTAGGTTGTTTAACTCGTAGGTGGTGCTGCACATCAGTGCGAGGGCATCCTGTTGGGGCATGGTCAGGTCTTCATTCCCAACGGACCGAGCAAAGGCGGTGACGGCTGCTGAATGGAGCTTCAGGACTCGCTGCATTTTGACTTCCTGAGCCCTGATCTGCTGCCCCAGGTGGTTCCAGATCTGCCCATTGACCGTCTTGACCCTCAGCGCCTCACAATTTTCTGGCGCTGTGTATGTGTCAAGGGCCTGCTGGACGGCTTTGTCCTGCAGCGGGTTGTTGGACAGCCTGTTTATGCTGGCCGCCAGTCTGGGTGGCAACACCATTCCAGTTGTTGGGGGCGCTGCATATCGCCCCACTACACCCAGTAGCTCTTCTTCCACGCCCGGCATGCTGACGGTATCCTCCGCCTGCCCTTGAGATAGGCCAGCCCAGTCCTGGCCTCCCTTACTGCCCTCGAACATAGAGGGTACAGAAGGGTGTGGAGAGGAGGAGGCCAAAGCCCGTCCTCCTGGGAGATGCGTAGCCTGCATCTCCTCGTTGATCATTCGCTCAAGGAGCTGCCTCATGCAGCTTATCCGAGCGTCTCCCCTTTTCGGTGGGGGAGAGAGTTCCCGTTCCTCCGATTCATCGGAGGACACCGGCCGGTCGGTCTTATGAGTCGCCTTCCTCCCAGTGCGGGGCGTTGATATCTGCAGCACTGGGGGCGGCTCGGTGTCGGGAGAGCGGGAGCGTTGAAACGACTCCTCCGCTGCGAGAGGCTGCCGCCCAGCTATGGACCCCTCCTCGGGTGGAGTTGGGCAGGCAGTCCTCCTGGCTGGTCGCTTCCTAGAGGCCATTATTTCCCTGGAGCGACTCTGTAACAAAAAAGGCACTTACCTGAGGTCTTGTCTTTATGCTGCAGCTGGAGAGCCTGGCTCCAGCTGCTGCCGCTGTTGCACTGCTGACGTAATGCCGCGCCTGCGCGCTGGGTGGGTTCTTCACGTAGTCACTCACGTGACTCCGAAGTAAAATGAGAACACATGGTTAAACACACATCAGCAGTCACTGTCTCCAGTCTGCTACTGTACTGCGCAGAAGGAGAAGAAGGCATTATTATAATTGGTAACTAAGGCGTGGTTAGTAGTACTGAGGTAGCTATATTATTGGTTGCATGCATAAACCATCTACATTCTTCCCCTTAGAAAATCAAACATGGCATGGAACCATAGCAACAGAGTTAAACAAAATTAAACAAAATCACCGTAACGAACAGGCGGCTTACTAACCCGACCCGAGCGCGTACGGACCAAACCTTCCCCCCATTCACCAGAAAGAACAGAGGAATCAGCGGGAGCTGGAGACGGCGAAGCCGCAGGAGAAACCGAGAACGGTAGGGTGGATCGACATGCATGAGGGCTGAAAACGCGGTCGGCACAGGGCGACCCAAGCGGAGGAGATCTCAAAACGCGAGGGGTCTGGGGCATGCAGGGGTCAGAAACTGGGACGGTTGTCGGTAGCTGCAACAGCAGCGGCGGAGCGTATGGACCCTCAGGCGGCGGTCTCGGCTCGTTCACGACAAGCAGATGCTGACGGCTCCTGCGATAAACAGTCCCTTCAAAGTCAACCAGGTAGGGACGAGGAGACTCGGCCACGCCAACCACTGTTGCGAGACGAGAATAGCCGCTGGCAGTCTGCAGTCGAACGACCTGTCCTGGCAGCAGAGGCTTAAGAGGTTTGCACGACATGTCGTGGGACCGCCATTGGACATCATGTCTTTCCTGTATGCGCTTCTGGACGGAGGCAGACTGTAACACTTGAGGCAGCTGCTTGTGTTGAGCAATTGGGATCGGTGGCCTGGTTGTCCTGGACATCAGGCGCTGGGCAAGTGAACCCATGGTTGGGTCTCTGGAGATATTTCTCAGGTTCAGGAGGTCTAGGTAAAAATCGGAGTTTGTCAGGCGCGATTGCTCCATTAATCGTTTGGCAATTCGAACAGCCTGCTCCACAAGACCGTTGCTCTGTGGGTACTCCGGGCTACTGGTAAAATGGTGGAAGTTCCATTTGTTGGCGAATGTCTTGAACTCGTTGCTTGTGAACTGCCTGCCATTGTCGGTCTGCAAGCGGACCGGGGAGTCGAAAGTGGAGAAATGTCTCCGCAGCTTGCGGATAACCATCTCATACGTTAGGAAAGTAAGAAGGTCCACGTCGAACCAGTTCGAGTATGGGTCGGCCAGGACAAGATATTGCTTGCCACGCCATTCGAAGATGTCCGCAGCCAACGAAGTCCAGGCCATGGCAGGCGTCGGTTGCTGTAAAAGTGGCTGCCGTTGCTGGTTGTTGCAGGTAGAGCATGACGAGATGATGTCTCGGATGTACTTCGCCATGCCAGGCCAGTAGAATTTGCACTGAGCGTGGGCAATCGTCGCATCTGCCCCAGGGTGCCCGCTGTGGGTTGCGCTGAAGTACTGGTCGTACAGGGAGGAAGGGACCACGACCTTGTGTCCCTTAACTATAATGCTGTCCTGGATCACCAGCTCATCGTGGATCAGGAAGAAGGGTTGAGCCTCAGCCGGTGCGCTGGCGCGCTTGCTTGGCCAGCCACGTTTGATCACGGAAGAAAGTCGCTGCAGAGCGGGATCAGCAGCGGTGTGCTCGGCCAGGCACTGAAGCTGCTTAGTGGGAACAAAGTTAACGTCGAGCACAAGTAGATCCTCTTGTTCGTAGGGGTGGCGGTCACAGGAAGCCCGTGGGGCGCGAGAGAGAGTGTCTGCAACGTGCATCTCCGTGCCCTTCTTGTATACGAGTTTAAAGTCAAAGCACTGTAGCTGCAACATCATGCGCTGCAGCCGGGCAGGAGCAACATGGATCGGCTTGTTTAAAATAG
Source organism: Leucoraja erinaceus (assembly GCF_028641065.1). Taxonomy (NCBI): domain Eukaryota; kingdom Metazoa; phylum Chordata; class Chondrichthyes; order Rajiformes; family Rajidae; genus Leucoraja; species Leucoraja erinaceus. Next base: position 129,343,230 of record NC_073377.1, on the reverse strand, counting down.
TCACCCGCAGCTGGTGGTCAGTCTCGACCATAAAACAGCTACCAAAAAGGAAGTCCTTGAATTTGGAGCAGGCGAACACAACCGCGAGCAGCTCTTTTTCGATCTGAGCATACCGTTGTTCGGTGTCAGTCATGGTGCGGGAGGCGTACGAGACAGGATGCAGCGATCCATCATCAGAGGACTGTAGGCAGGCCGCACCAAGCCCGAACCTGGAGGCGTCGCAGGTGACAGTGATCGGGCGCCGTAGTTCGAAAAACCTTAGTGTTGGGGTGCTGACCTACTTGGACTTCAGACAGTCAAAAGCCTGCTGGTGTTGCGGGAACCAGGAAGAAGCGGCGTCCTTTCTGGTCAGTTGTCGCAGAGACAAGCTCAGCTCGGTGAGATTTGGTATAAACTTCCCTAGGTAGTTCACCATACCCAGGAATTGTTGCAGTCCGAGCACGTCGGTGGGAGCCGGCATCTCGGTTACTGCGGCAGCCTTCAATGGGTCGGGCTTTAATCCGTCCGAAGTGAAGACATGCCCGACGTACGTGACTTCCGAGACCCGGAACCTGCACTTTTTAGAGTTCAGCTTCAGGTTGATCTGCCGAGCCCGATCCAGGACGCGGCGGAGGTTCATGTCGTGCTCGGCAACGTCCTTTCCATAAACCAGGATATCATCCACGATGATGGCGCACGGCAGGCTGGAGAACAACTGTTCCATCGCCCTCTGAAACACCTTGCTTGCAGAATTGATGCCGAATGGCATTCGCAGAAACTTAAATCTGCCAAACGGTGTCGAGAACGTCGTCAGGTCGGGGGAGCCCTTGTCCAGTTGTATTTGCCAAAAGGAACTCTTCGCGTCGAGGACAGAGAAAACAGTGGCCTGTCCGACTTGAGCTACAATGTTCTCCACAGTTCTCATGGAATAGTGGGGGCGCTTGATTGCGAGGTTTAAATCCTTCGGGTTTATGCAACGCGTATCTCATTTTTTGTCCTTTTTCAGGGTGGCAACCATGGTGCAGACCCACTCGGTGGGCTCACTGACCACCCCCAGCACACCCATGGCGACCATGTCGGTCAACATCAACTCAACTTTGCCTTTCATGGCGTGGGACACTCTATGCGGTGCGCGGACCACAGGCGCCACCTTCGGGTCAGTGGCAATGTTGTAGGTGATGGGCAGCTTGCCCAGCTCATCGTTATACAGGTCGGGGTATTCCAATATCGGATCCAGCGAAATCAGCACTTTGTGGACCGTTCGGACGAAAGACACCAGTCCCAGGTCCTGGCATGCCTAGTTGCCCAACAAAGTTACACAGTCAGAATCCAAAACATAAAACGTAAGTGCCCGCGATGTTTTTTTCAGCACGCAATTGAAGGTGGCCTTTGCCATCGGTCTCAGCACCTCGCCCCCGTAAGCATGCAGAGTGGAGCGGTCTGCAGTTAGGAGCTCATTGTTTCTAATCTTCTTGAACAGGCTTGTTGACATTATGTTGACCTTGGCACCGTGTCGAGCTGAGCATGGAAACTGCAATTGTTGACAGTAACCAGGACAATCGGATTGGGTAGTCGACCAGGTGTGTGGAGGAGTGAGAACACACTCGCCTCCCCTTGAGAATTAATTGGATCAGAATCGTGGGCCGTGCCGAGCGAGGACTGGGAACCAAACTGGTTATCAATTTGCATCAGCATGTTTAGGTTCGGTCTAGAAGCTTGTGGAACTTTCCCACGGGAGTGGCAAGCTGCAGAGAAATGGTTTAACTTCTTACAAAAGTTGCAGGTTTTGCCGTAAGCCGGGCACAGCGACTGCTTTTGATGCATATAGTTGCAATTGGGACACTTTCTGGGGGGCGCCCGGCCGGGACCGTAGCTGGCCCGTGGCACAAATTTTGTGTTATCCATCCGAGGACGCGGTCTGTTAAACCCGGTCAGATTGATCGATTTAGTGTCCGACTCCCGCTGACCGATCTGCGGGTCAACGACCTCAGCCATTCTGCAGGCGTGCTTGGCTTCGCTCAGAGTCAGATCTGGTTTCCTGAGGAGCTCCGATCTTCACCTCTGATCGAGCATCCCCATCACTAAAATGTCCCTGGTAAGCTGGTCTGCCATCACACCAAAACGGCACCTTTGGGCTAGGTAGCGCAGGTCAGCAATGAAATATTCAACAGGTTCCTCTGGCAGCTGCTTTCTGGTGAAAAAACGCGCCCTCTCTAAAATAGGGTTCGAGGGCAGGTCGCAAATCTCCCTGAACTTGCGCAGCAGGCATACCGGGTCGTCAGCAGTCTCTAGAGGTATCTGTAACTGATCATCGGGACCCAGGACCGCTGGGTCGTAGGTGAAGGTTCTTGCTCTCCTCGTGGCATTGGGGCCGGCAAGGTTCAGGCTTTAACCGCATCGGGCTCGTTCCAATGTGCAATGTTGATGTAGTGGCTGAAGTCCAACTTGAAGGTAGCCCAGCGCTCTGCAGTGTCAGAATCAATGATGAGGGGCGCGGGCGTTCGTCACGAGGATGCCATGGTCAGTGAAGGCAAAACTCAGAGAAAGAAATAAAACTCAGAAAAAGAAATAAAACCCGGGAAACAGGAGACGCGAGTCTTTCCTGACTGACACCATGTAAATAAGTGATCAGACACACTTGTACTTTACACTAGTCTTTAATGAGAACACAGGGTTAAACACACATCAGCAGTTACTGTCTCCAGTCTGCTACTGTACTGCGCAGAAGGAGAAGAAGGTATTATTATAATTGGTAACTAAGGCATGGTTAGTAGTACTGAGGTAGCTATATTATTGGTTGCATGCATAAACCATCTACAGGATTTAATCCAATTTGGAAGAGAATAGTTTAATCAGGAACAGTATTAATCACTTTATCAGGAATCAGTAATCGTATGAGGCTTCGTATGTGGCAGATCATATTTTAATAACTTAATTTAGTTTTTTTGTGGAGGCGAGAAATATGATTAATGAGTGTGGGGCAGTGGATGTTTTTGACATGGACTTTAGTAAGTTATCTAGCAGCGTTCCCTATGGTAGGCTGATCCACAGGATTAAGATGCACAGGATTATCAATGAATTCACCAGTTGCATTCATACTGATAGAAGAGTGCTGTGGCGGAAGGACAATATTTAGGCTAAAAGTTTGTGACCAGTAGAGTTCCACAGGTATCTGTGCTGGGACTTCTGTTGTTTGTGATATATATCAAGTCTTAGACGCAAATATAGATGGGTTGGCTAGTAGGTTTTCAGATGATATCATGGTTGCTGGAATTGCAGACTACAAGGAAGGCTGTCAATGTAGACAGTTAGATATAGATCACTTAGAGAAATTGACAGAGAAATGGCAGATGGATTTTAATCTAAGCAAGTGAGAGGTGTTGTACTTTGGTAGGTCGAATTCAAGTGGAAATTATACAATTAATGGTAAGACCCTTATCAGCATTGATGCACAGAGGTATCTTGGTGTCCAAGTCCATTACTCTCTGTAAGTGGCAACACTTAAGTGGTAAAGAAGGAATATCATACTTTGTCATCTGTGGTTGGGGCATTAAGTATAAGATACTGGAAGTCCTAATGCATCTTTAGAGGACTTTTTTTCGGCCACATATGGAGGATTGTGTGCAGTTTTGGTCACGCCAATATAGAAAGGGCATAGTGACTTTGAAAAGGGTGCAGAGAAGATTTACTTGAATGCTGCCTGGATTAGGTGGGTATTAGCTACAAGGGGAAGTTGGACAGACAAATTGTTTTTTCTGGAACGCTAAAGGTTGAATGGAGACCTGATAAAGGTACATAAATTTATGAGAGACATATAGGGTTCACAGTCTGAACCTTTTTCCCAGGGTGGAAATATCGAAGACAGGAGATTATTGATTTAAGGTGTGAGGGACAAAGTTTAAATGAGATGTGTGGAGCAGGTTTTACAACAAAGGTTGACAAGTGCCTGGTATGCACTGCTGGAATGATGGCGAAGGCAGATATAATAGTAGCATTTAAGAGGCATTTGGATAGGCACATGGATAAGCATGGAACAGATGAATTGTGTGCAGGCAGATATGAGTTGGTCTTGGTGTTTGGCATGGACATTGCGGGCTGAAGGGCCTGTCCTGTGTGGCAACATTCTGTGCTCTATATTCTATGTGTATAACCTAAGACTTCATCCAGTTTATCCGATACCATGAGAGTTGGCAGCATTCTGGTGAGACTGTCTGGATCAAACATAAATTTGGACTTACTTTACAAAATAGTGCTTCCAGCCTGAGGCTTTTGGAAAATGGCTGTGCATTTCCATCCATTAATTATGGGATGATTGTGGTCAAATGCTCTACAACCCATTTTTGACAAGTGAGAATTTTCCAGCATGAATATATATCAGTTAATTGCAATGTGATTCATTTTTACTGAGTGCAGCAGCAAGCTCTGGCACAGAGATGAGCAACAAAAGTGAGATTTGCTTTATTCCTTTGAATTTATGTGGTTGAGGTATTATCTACCTGAAACGCTTAAAATGATAAAATAAATACTACGTGGACTAGATGCAGAGAAACAGTTTTGCCTGGGAAATGTGTCTCTAAAGATAATGGCAGTGAGATGAATTGAAATTTTAAAGGTGGAATTTGAAAGACATTTAATACTTAGGGGCCTTGGGGTCAAAGAAGCTGTTGATAGAGACGAGGCAAAAAGTCACCAAAAAATAACTAAAACAATAAACAAAGATTTCAATGTATCTCAGTACATGTGAGAGTCATATACCAATGTTAAATTGCAGAATAGACTTAAGTATGTCCAACACGTATACATCCATTTCATGTCAATAGACAATAGACAATATACAATGGGTGCAGGTGTAGGCCATTCAGCCCTTCGAGCCAGCACCACCATTCAATATGATCATGGCTGATCATCCACAATCAGTACCCCGACCCTGCCTTCTCCCCATATTCCCTGACTCTATTACCTTTAAGAGCCCTATCTAGTTCTCTCTTGAAGGTATCCAGAGAACTGGCCTCCACCGCCCTCTGAGGCAGAGATTTCCACAGACTCACAACTCTCTGTGTGAAAAAGTGTTTCCTCATCGCCTTATTCCGTCCTAAATGTGGCCCCTGGTTCTGGACTTCCCCCAACATTGGGAACATGTTTCCTGCCTATTGTGTGTCCAACCCTTAATAATCTTATATGTTTAAAAAATACCCCCTCTCATGCATTACAATTCCAGTGTATACAAGCCCAGCCACTCCATTCTCTCAGCATATGACAGTCCCTCCATCCCGGGAATTAACCTTGTGAACCGACGCTGCACTCCCTCAATAAAAATAATGTCCTTCCTCAAATTATGGGACGAACACTGCACACAAAACTCCAGGTGTGCTCACCCTAAGGTCCTGTACAACTGCAGAAGGACCTCTTTGCTCCTCTACTCAAATCCTCTTGTTATGAAGGCCAACATGCCATTCGCTTTCTTCCAGATGTACCTGCATGCTTACTTTCATTGCCTGATAAACAAGGACCCCTAGATCCCGTAATACTTCCCCTTTTCCCAACTTGACACCATTTAGATAATAATCTGCCTTCCTGTTTTTGCTACAAAAGCGGATAACCTTACATTTATCCACTGCATCTCCCATGCATCCCATGCATCTGACCACTCACCCAACCTGTCCAAGTCACCCTGCATTCTCATAGCATCCTCCTCACAGTTCACACTGCCACCCAACTTTGTGTCATCTGCAAATTTGCTAATGTTAATTTGAATCTCTTCATCTAAATCGTTGATATATATTGTAAATAGTTGCGGTCCCAGCACCGAGCCTTGTGGTACCCCACTAGTCACTGCCTGCCATTCTGAAAGGGACCGGTTTATCCCTACTCTTTGTTTCCTGCCCTGCCAACCAATTTTCTATTTGTCAACACTCTACCCCCAATGTCACTAATTTTACCCCAATCCATGTGCTCTAATTTTTTCTGAAATGAAAACATTTTTTGAATAACATCTTATGTGGGTCAATATCTTCATTATCAAATGGACAATAATTTGTTGTTTGTTATTTAATTGCCAATACCATACTTTCTAAATGAAAACCATGTGCTCTAATTTTACCCACTAATCTCCTATGTGGGTCCTTATCAAATGCTTTCTGAAATGACAAACATTTTTGAAAATAACATCTTCAATTTGTACAATATCTTCATTTCCTCAAAAAGATCCCAAGGAACTTCATAGCTTTATTATCCAACACAGAAAAAGCACCAAGCAACCTTAAAAAAAAAAATAATAACATCTTTAATTTATACAATACCTTCATTTTTTTTCAAATATATCGCAAGGAACTTCACATGATTGTTATCCAACGCACAAAATCATTAAGCTGTAGAGAAATGTGCAAGGTTCTGGTTTTAGTTCTGGTTGATTACTGCGCAAACACCTCATGTGGTTATCTCGCGCAGGTTGGAGTGAGTTAATTTTGAAGTGGGCCTTTTTGACCAAGTTGAGGAGATCTAGTTGCTCGACCCCCTTTTTAAATGACTTAATATCGGGAGCGGCATGTGTGCAGGGTGGTAACCTATTCCATTCCCTTATCATCCTTGGGTAAAGGGAATATTGATAGGAAAGTTTATTGAAATTTAGCGAGTTGATGATGTAGGGACCATTATTTTGTCTTGTTTCATTTCAGTTGGTGCTCTGGGATGACGGAGGATTTGATGGTGTAATTTTGTGAATCTCCTTGTAAATTGCAATAAGTCTAACCCTGATTCTGCGGAGCTCTAGGGTATCACATCCAAGAGAATTCAGCACATTATTCACGCTTGTAGTCATTACATATTGTACTTTCTCCAGGGTGATCTTGTTGATGTTGAAAGGATCAACAAGGGCAGATGACCAAATATCAAAGATATATGTTTAAAATGCATTTTTTAAGACTCACAATTGAGTGAAAAGTAATGTATGTAACCAGTCCCAGTGTGTGAAAAGGAACATGGGAACCTGACTCCCAATGATTGAAATATGTGAAGGAAGCAGGTGAGTATAAACATGCATTTCATTTAATCAAAGTGACAGAGAATAAAAAACTGCTTCAGGGTAAGCATACCAATAGGTAAAAAAGTTAACATATTATGTTTAATTAATTATTTTTGTTTGTTGAGTTAATTGAACGAATACCAGAGTGACAATACAAATGTGCATATTGCACACTATGTACTATGTGAATTGGCCTCCACTGCCCTCTGTGGCAGGGAATTCCATAAATTCACAACTCTCTGGGTGAAAAAAGGTTTTTCTCACCTCAGTCTTAAATGACCTCCCCTTTATTCTAAGATTGTGGCCCCTGGTTCTGGACTTGCCCCACATTGGGAACATTTTTCCTGCATCTTGCTAGTCCAGTCCATTTATAATTGTATATGTTTCTATAAGATCCCCCCTCACACTTCTAAACTCCAGTGAATACAAGCCTAGTCTTTTCAATCTTTCCTCATATGACAGTCCCGCCATCCCAGCCATCTGCCCACTCACTCAACCTGTCCAAGTCACCCTGCAACCTCCTAACATCTTCTTTGCAGTTCACACTGCCACCCAGCTTTGTGCCATCTACAAACTTGCTAGTGTTGCTCCTAATTCCCTCTTCCAAATCATTAATATATATGGTAAACAGTTAAGGCCCCAACGCGAAGACTTGCGGCACTCCACTTGCCACTGCCTGCCATTCTGAAAAGGACCCGTTTACTCCTACTCTTTGCTTCCGGTCTGCTGACTAATTTTCTATCCATGTCAACACCCTACCCCCAATACCATGTGCTCTAATTTTAGTTACCAGTCTCCCGTGCAGGACCTTATCAAAGGCTTTCTGAAAGTCTAGATACACTACATCCACTGGCACCCCTTCACCCATTTTACTTGTCACACCCTCAACAAATTCCAGAAGATTAGTCAAGCATGATTTCCCTTTCATAAATCCATGTTGACTTGGACTAATCGTTTTACTGCTATCCAAATGCCCCATGAGCTTCAGCAACAGATGACGTCACTTTGGTGTATCCTCGAGGCTGAGACTTTCATGAATAGTACATTATCGTTCTGGGTTTTATGACGGTTGGAGAACACATAGTTGTTTCTATGGCTGCATTCCTGTTCAATATAATGTCTCCTTTCTTCCTTTAAGGACAGCATTGAGCAGCTGCAGAAAAACCTGGGGTGAAGATTTAGAAGTCACGGTCATTTTTTAATAGTATTCAGAGAGCCGATGAAAGCGTATTTTAAGAATACCGGAGACAAAGTAGTAGGTCATTCAGGGAAATTATGTTCATATGTGATAGGCGCAAAATTAGGCCATTTGGCCCATTAAGTTTACTGCCATTCAAGCATAGCTGACCTATATCTCCCTCCTAACCCCATTCTCCTGCATTCTCCCCAAAACCCCTGACACCTGTACTAATCAATAACCTATCTCTGAATTAAAATATCCATTGACTTGGGCTCCACAGCCTTTTGTGGCAATGAATTCCACAGATTCACCATCCTTTGACTAAAGAAATTCCTCCTCATCTCTTTCCATATAACCTTATAACCATATAACAATTACAGCACGGAAACAGGCCATCTCGGCCCTACAAGTCCGTGCCGAACAAATTTTTTTCCCCTTAGTCCCACCTGCCTGCACTCGTACCATAACCCTCCATTCCCTTCTCATCCATATGCCTATCCAATTTATTTTTAAATGATACCAATGAACCTGCCTCCACCACTTCCACTGGGAGCTCATTCCACACCGCCACCACTCTCTGCGTAAAGAAGTTCCCCCTCATATTACCCCTAAACTTCTGTCCCTTAATTCTGAAGTCATGTCCCCTTGTTTGAATCTTCCCTATTCTCAAAGGGAAAAGCTTGTCCACATCAACTCTGTTCCTTTCCTAAAGGAACGTCCTTTAATTCTGAGTATGACCTCTGGTCCTAGACTCTCACATTCATTTTTGGATTATTCTATGCGCCACAATGTCAGAAAGTGTACAATTAGAGGAACACATGGCTGAACAGCTGATACAAGAAAGAGGACTCTGTGGAATTGGCATCAGTTCTGGGATGGTGGACTGCAGCCTGAGGATGGGTTGTACTTCGAAAGATCTGTGTCCAATGTTCTTGCAGGAAAGCCTACCAGTTCTGTGGAATAATGATTAAATTCATTGGCGTTTTGTTGAGCAGAGGAATGTAGCGCTGAAACAGAGAATACCTTGCTTAGGAAGGTAACCTCAAGAAAACCTTGCATAGATTTACAGTGAATGGGCATTATTTCAAGACGCTTATAAAAAGTTGGTTAGCTGCAGGTAAAATTAACCATTTCAAATTCTGATGTTGTAACTACAACAAAAGCCTGGGTGAAAAACTACAGGTCCAGGGGATATAGGAAAAAAGAAGAAAGGAGCGGGATAAGGGCTGTTTTGATTAAGGATGATATTGCTGTACTGGAGACTGTGGAGAGATCAAGAACAGTAATAGAACTAAGAAACAATGTTCAATTCTGGGTGCCACACTTTGGAAACAAAGTAAACATTTTGGGGAGGGTACATAAAGGATTTGGCAAATGTTTGGGGACTTTAGTTACAGTATGAGGTTACAAGGACATCTAGTAGATAGATTTAAAGTGAAGAGTATATTTTTGGGATGCCGCATGGAATCAGGCCCTTCAGCCTACCAAGTCCATGCCGACCATTGATCGCCCATTCACACTAATTCTATATTAACCCGCTTTCGCATTCACACTGATGGGAAATTTACAGAGGCCAATTAACTGACAGACCCGCATATCTTTGGGATGGTTAGAGTAGATGAAGGACTATTTTTCTAACTGAAAGCGGTGTAACGGACTTGGTGATAACAAATGAAGGCGACCGGCAAAATTACAAAAAATGGCATATGAATTGTACTTTACATAGTGCGTGGTAGGATATGGAATGTACTACCAAGGATCTTAGTGAAAGAAGATTCAAGTTTTGCATTCAGAAGAGTGTTGGATAACTATTTGAAACAAATGGATTTGTAAGGCTGTAGCAACAAGGTGAGCAAAAATTATTTGTTGGATTGCTTTTGCAAAGAGATGGTACAGAATCAGTGGGCTGAATGGCCTGCTTCCTGGCTTAAACCATTCTAGATTCTATGATTCAGTAATCAAGTTGAGGGAAAGTAAAGTATTAGATGAAGACATTAAGATCAGATGAGGTAAAACAAAACAAGTCAAGAAATGTCTTCCAGATATTAGTTTCAGTTACCTCCTCCATCACAAAGTCTTCAGCGTGTCTTTGGTGTGTTAACAATGGGGATAGATCTGATGAAGTAATGAAAGCTACAGTAACTGCAGAATGCATCTGAAAAATTCTTATAATCTAAGTAAAAATATGTAACAGTCCAGTTGGTAGATCTCTTATATGTTGCTTATAGATGGTAGATCTCTTATATGTTGCTTATAGCTTATATGTTGCTTATAGATCTCTTATAGATTGCTTAATTCTACCGTCTGACTTTTGCTGGTCCGATTAGTATTTTTATTTATTTATATAACCATATAAACGATACAACCCTGTCGTTGCACATCAGACAGGCCCCCTCACTGTCCATCTTCAAATCCAGTGTTAAAACACATTTGTACTCCCTGGCTTTTGACCATGCCTGAGACTTTGCTTCTGTTTATGGTGTTTTTAATGTTTCTTTATTTTACATGTCTTTTCCTACTATTTCTTTGATTGTTATTTTTGGTGTGTGTTAACTTTTTTGTCAATGATTAGTGATGTACAGCACTTTGTTGCAACTATGATTGTTTTTAAAGTGCTCTATAAATAAAATTATTATTATTATTATGATTATTATTATTATATAACAATTACAGCACAGAAACAAGCCATCTCGGCACTTCTAGTCCATGCTGAACACTTACTCTCACCTAGTCCCATCTACCTGCACTCAGATCATAACCCTCCATTCCTTTCCCGTCCATATACCTATCCAATTTATTTTTAAATGATAAAAATGAACCTGCCTTCACCACTTCCACTGGAAGCTCATTCCACACAGCTACCACTCTCTGAGTAAAGAAGTTCCCCTTCATGTTGCCCCTAAACTGTTGTCCCTTAATTCTTAAATCATGTCCTCTTGTTTGAATCTTCCCTACTTTCAATGGAGAAAGCTTATCCACGTCAACTCTGTCTATCCCTCTCATAATTTTAAAGACCTCTATCAAGTCCCCCCTTAACCTTCTGCGCTCCAAAGAATAAATACCTATATTGTTCTACCTTTCTCTGTAACTTAGGTGCTGAAACACAGGCAACATTCTAGTAAATCACCTCTGTACCCTCTCTATTTTGGTGACATCTTTCCTATAATGTGGCGACCAGAATTGTACTCCATATTCCAGAATTGGCCTCACCAATGCCTTGTACAATTTTAACATTACATCCTTACTTTTATACTCAATGCTCTGATTTATAAAAGCCAGCACACCAAAAGCTTTCTTTACTACCCTATCTATGTGAGATTCCACCTTCAGGAAACTATGTACAGTTATTCCTAGATTCCTCTGTTCAACTGCATTCCTCAATTCACTACCATTTACCATGTACCTCCTATTTTGATTTGTCCTGCCAAGATGTAGCACCTCACACTTATTGGCATTAAACTCCATCTGCCAACTTTTAGCCCACTCTTCCAAATGGCCTAAATCTCTCTGTAGACTTTATTATCCACAACACCACCTATCTTAGTATCTTCTGCATACTTACAAATCCAAAACCATCATCCAGATCATTGATGTATATGACAAACAACAGTGGACCCAACAGATCCCTGAAACACCCCACTAGTCACCGGCCTCCAACCTGACAAACCATTACTCTCTGGTATCTCCCATTCAGCCATTGTTGAATCCATCTTGTTACTCCACTGTTAATCCCCAACAATTGAACCTTCTTACCCATCCTTCCATGTGGATCCTTGTCAAAGGCATTACTGAAGTCCATATAGACAACATCCACCACTTTACCCTCATAAATTTCCCTAGTAGCCTCTTCAAAAAATTCAAGATTCGTCAAACATGGCCTTCCAGGCACAAATCCATGTAGACTGTTGCTAATCAGACCCTGTTTATCCAGATGATTATATATATTATCTCTAAGTATCCTTTCCATTAATTTGCCCACCACTGACGTCAAACTAGCAGGTCTATAATTGCTAGGTTTACATTTAGAACCATTTTAAAATAATGGAACAACATGCGCAGTATGCCAAAATTGCCGTTTCTAATGACATTTGAAAAATTTCTGTCATAGCCCCTGTTATTTCTACACTAACTTCCCTCAATGTCCTAGGGACTATCCTGTCAGGACCTGGAGACTTATCCACTTTTATATATTTCAAACGTGTCAGTACTTCCTCTTCTTTAATCTTCATAGTTTCCATAGCTACCCTACTTATTTCCTTTACCTCACATAATTCAATATCCTTCTCCTTAGTGAATACAGAAGAAAATAAATTGTTCAATATCTCCCCATCTCTTTTGACGCTGCAGATAGCTGTCCAGTCTGACTCTCTAATGGAACAATTTTATCCCTCGTTATCCTTTTGCTATTAATATAGCTGTAGAAACCCTTTGGATTTACTTTCACCTTACTTGCCAAAGCAACCTCGTATCTTCTTTTAACTTTTCTAATTTATTTCTTTAGATTATTTTTACATTCTTTATACTGCTCAAGTATCTCAAATGCTCCATGCTGCCTATAATTATTGTAGATCTCTCTCTTTTTCCGAACCAAGTGTTCAATTTCCCTTGAAAACCATGGCTTTTTCCAATTATTACTCTTACCTTTCAAACGAACAGGGACATAATGATTCTGTACTCGTAACATTTCACATTTAAATGTCCTCCATTTCTCTTCTACATCCTTCCCATAAAACAAAATGTCCCAATTCACTCCTTTTAAATCCTTTCGCATCTCCTCAAAGTTGGCCTTTCTCCAATCAAAATCTCAACCCTTGGTCCAGTTCTGAACTTCTCCATAATTATATTGAAACTAATGGTATTGTGATCACTGGACCCGAAGTGCTCCCCAACACATATCTCCGCCACCTGATCTGTCTCATTTCCAAGCAGGAGGTCCAGCACTGTCCCTTCTCCAGTAGGTACCTCTATGTATTGCTGAAAAAAAACTATCCTGCACACATTTTACAAACTCCAAACCATCCAGCACTTTTACAGAATGTGTTTCCCAGTCTATATGTGGAAAATTGAAATCTCCCACAATCACTACCTTGTGCTTACTACTAATATCTGCTATCTCCTTACATATTTGCTCTTCCAATTCTCGCTCCCCATTAGGTGGTCTATAATACACCCCTATAAGTGTTGCTACACCTTTCCCATTTCTCAGTTCCACCCAAATAGCCTCCCTAGACGAGCCCTCTAATCTATCCTGCCAAAGCACTGCTCTAATATTTTCCCTGACAAGCAATGCAACACCTCCACCTCTTGCCCCTCCAATTCTATCACACCTGAAGCACCGAAATCCGGGAATATATAGTTTCCAATCACAGCCATCCTGCAACCATGTTTCACTAATCGCCACAACATCATACTTCCAGGTGTCAATCCAGGCTCTAAGCTCATCCGTCTCTTTTACAATGCTCCTAGCATTAAAATATACACATTTAAGAAACCCACCACCTCTTATTCTCTGTTTTACTTCGGAGTCACGTGAGTGACTATATGAAGAACCCGCCAGTACGCATGTGTGCCATTATCACTACACGCATTGCAACGAGTCATTGGGGGAGGAAGGACGTTCCTCCCAAACGGCAGGTTTGGAAACCTGCAACAGTAGGTAAGAGAACTTTGTTTCTTTTTTACTTACCTTTGTTTACAGGAAGGCTGTGGAAAGCTGGCGGGGGTGAGCTGCTATATAGGAGCAGGCAGCCAGCAACGGCCGGTGGCACGACAATCTCCCTTAGCGGGAGCCGGTGCAACTTCAACTCCAGCAAGGGTACGGGTCGCCGACAACCGATGGAGCACTTGGGAGCCGTCAATCTGACGACTCGGAAAACAGCCCAAGGGCCTACAGGGTAAGGAGCGCTACATGGGTCCGTGGGGCTGAGAAATAAAAATAGCAGCGAGCGGTCGGTGCCCGTGAGCACCGGGTACGCGTTGGAGCTGCTGGGCCTGCGTCGCGAGCGGCCAGTTCCCCGAGAGGACTGCACCACGTTGGAGCACCGCAGGCCCAAGTGGGAAAGCAGCGGCACAGTGGGGAGCACTGCACCGCGTTAAAACCACCATACCTGCGGTTGCGAGCGGCCAGCTCCCCGAGAGGACTGAACCGCGTTGGAGCACCGCAGGCTAACGGTAGTACCGGCGGCTCAGTGACAACGCGTTGACACTGCGGGACCTGCATCTGCGAGAACGTACCGCGTTTGCAGCGATGCAGGTCCAAAAAAGAAGAACAAATCCTCGAGTGGGTAAGTCCCATGGCAGCACCTTATACAGGGCAGCATCTCACTTCTACTATTACAGGGAAGTGCTGGAGGAAAAGACAGACTTAGGGAGAAGGAAGCAGCACCTTTTCTTAGGGCTATAATTATGCTTCTCTCCCTCCAGTAGACTCTTTTGTCAGAAGAGTGCTGGGGTCTAGTCTAGGGCAAACCCTGGACAGGTAAACAGATGTAAGAGCTGTAATAATGAGGTAATGCTTTTTCTAAGTCACAAAGTACATAGAGTGCATTATTGGTCTTTTCCTGATAGAAATACAGGAATACTTATGTTGTGACTGAAGGATTTAGCAGTCCAAAAATGTACTGACAAATTCCATTTTCCATCTGGGAGGTCACATGGGAATGTCTGTCTATGTTTCAGGGGGAACAACAGTACAGCTGTGAGTAAAGCTAAATGGGAAAAATCTACAAACCAGGTTAGAAGCCAGCATAGACCATATGTATTCTATCTACTGCAGGGGAAAACATTAGCTGACACCATAGCGGTCACTTGCCACTAGGGATTGTAAATCCCTGAATGTACTAAACTAATCAATTTATGCATCTGATTACATCCAACCGGGATTGACGCGGGCCTGTGTAAACACGAAAACTCCTAGCAATATGTTTTTATTTGGAGGTGACCGATCTAGAAGGTCAAGGAGTTGGACAATGAAGCCAAATTGGAGCTCATCTAAACGTCCAAACATCATCCTCAAAGGTATCGCCCCTATGTCTGAAGATGTGTACACCCACAACACACGGCCTCGGGGATCCAGATGAAAACAGTAAAACCAGAAGGAAGCAAGGAGGTTGGTGCGAGAAGACATCGAATAAATAATTTTTTGACACTCATATCTTAAACAGTAGCCGGGGATACACAATTGAATTTTACAACACATAATCTTCTAGTCCAGCTGATATATCGAGAGAGGAATTTGGAGGAGAACACCAAATGGATATTGGGCTATAGTATTTGCTGATGTTTCTACACGATATGGAACACCAGATGCCGATCTACTCGTATCCAGACATAATCACCATTTACCAAATATGTCATATGGGATACAGACACTGGACATCAGCAACGGATGGGTTTTAGCTGCATTGTAAGGGAAGAATTATTATCTACGCATTCCCTTCCTAACAAAATAGGATATGGCGCTTGACGCATCAAACATAGATCAGATCTCGGCTTTTTGGCCAAGATCAAGCATAATATCTGGGTTTTTATCAGTTTAAATATCTGATATGTCCCTTATCTAGGGACCATAGATTAAAAAATAAAATAAATAATACGATATATTCGTTAAGAACGGAAACCTTTTCTATTGTTAAGTATATTCGTTTTAAGAACGAAAATGGCAAGCATTGATTCAAAGGATGCTTACTATTTTCAGTACCCATAACAGGTGACCACGGACGTTATTTTATCTAATTGGATGGTTCAGCTCTAGCAGTATAGAGCACTACCTAATGTGTTTACATTAGCACCTAGTTTATTTACAAAATATAACAACCAGCCACACAATGGTAATGGCTTCTTTGGATGACATACTAATTGTGCGGAAACTTAGGACGGGCTGAACAAATGGTAACAGCCACTTAACAATTATTTGAAAACTAGGATTCATTATCCATCCAATTAAATCGAAATTAAAGCCTTCAAACTAAAGGGATTATTTGGGGTTCACCAATAACTCAGTTCCTCATGTCAGTAACTTTGCCAACAGAGGTTACAACCTTAATAAAGGCATACAGCAAAATCATTGACATGAGGATAAACCATCCATCAGACTGGTAGCAAGAATTTTGGCAACAGGTGGTACTGGGAATATGGGTTCCAGCCACATAATTCAGACCCTTACATTATAAAGATTTACAGAGGGCCAAAATATGAGCTCTTAAAATTAATGGTGATCATTTCGATAGAATGATGAAGCCATACAGAAGCCATATTGGAACTAAATGGTGGAAAGATAACATTGGGCATTGCTCCAATCCTATCATTGTCAGCAACCAGTCTATGGTCCTACATATGCATGCTATGCACTAGGATGGTGTGTTACCAATTCCATCTCCAGCTGTGGAGGAAGATGGAATACACAGGAAGCATCATTATTACTAACACTGGGCATAACTACCTGGAAATGTTGGGTGTTTTTCATGGCCTAAAGTCATGTTGCTCTGGAATATGTTAAACAGGTTATTAGATTATAAATTAACAATACTACTGTGGTAGCACATATCAACTGTGGTAGCACATGGGTGAAAGGGAATCTACATCATGTAACAATCTGGCCAACACAATTTGGCAACCTCATCAGTAGGGGTGTTTTAATAGTACCCCACTGACCTACCCAACCATGGTTCTCGGTGGTACTGGGAATGAGATTAGAACCATGCAGCACCATCCTAAACAGACGATGAAGTATGGGGAAAACCACCCGTGCCATGAACATATAAATCGCTTAAATCGTAGAGTCTGAAAGCGCGGCTATTACATCTGGGACTGACGGCCAGAGCAATGGACATGATCACAGCGGGCCACAGACAATCAACCTAAAGACAATGTCTAAAATACATAAACTAATGGGAGATGTGTTGCAACCATAATACATCATCCAGCCTGTTTGGCAGCTTTGTTAACCTACAGGGGCTTAGTATTAGTGACATCAACTGTGCCAGAAGTGGCTCATCTACTAACCTATGGCAAGAGAATGGAACAACAGTTTATGGGGGATATACTGGACTCGCTGGATGTCCCTATCCAGCTATCTAGCAAGTTAAACAATTATTCCAATAAAGACCCGTAGACACGAGATGTTGTTGATTCTTTACTGTTTTCAACTGTGAAACTGTAACATACAAGCAGAAAAAGAAACCGCATATTTAGTAACGTTATACACTTCGTATAGAAACATATACTATGATGCCACCACTAAATACAATGCTGTTATGTAAGAAACCAGCCAGGGCACATGAAACATTCTTAACTGTTAATAATAGCAATGCTGCACAATAACGTATAAAGCTGCTGTTACACAAACATGATTACTCACAGACAATGCGTTTAACAAACTGGTGCGGTGGAATGGCAGAAAATTACACACTAGAATTACAGTGTGCACCATGCGGTACTGTCCCTGAGCTGGGCTTACTGGCTTATGACAACTTCCTGCCTAACAGGAAAGGTAACCCAAAGCTGTAGGAACCTGAACATCCAGCAGGTGGCATTAATATCTGCAAACAGAAAGTGGTCCAGCACAGGGGACACTTTTATGGGAATTCCCCAAAGACCGGGTATTCCCAAATATGGGACATCAGCATCGTCTTAACATTGTTAAAGAACTGGACTCCAGCCACAGCGCTGTCATTACAGTTTTTGACATTTTACAAAACTGTCATGCTGATGGCTTAGGTCACGGCACTAAGGACTCAGTCCCTACCAAATTAAGGCTGGATAACTAGACCAGTTCACCTGGCAACTTACACTTCTATATTCAGGAATTAGGGAACTAAACAGACAGGGGTCAGCAGGCCTTAAAATAACATTTTTAGAGCCTACCCTACAGATGATTGACTGTGTTGTGAGACATCTACAAATATACATGGAACAAACCAAGACCATCAGTGGCACAGAAGAGGAACTTCTCATCAACTACAGACAGCCTCATTAAAGAATAACAGGCCAGGCCAGCTAAATGGCTAACATAGTATTGACCAAAGTTGGTGTAAACACTAACTGGGTTAAAATCTCACTCCACCAGGCTGCAGCAACGTCAGCAGCATTTAAATTGGAGGTTCCTATGGATAATATCCTCAGGACTGCAGGATGACAATCGGAAAGAACATTCTAAAGATTATAACAAACCAGTAATGGAAACTGGAATTTTTTCAGAAACATTGTTAAGTTTCTATACCATAATTTACCCCAAAAAACAGGGACTGTCAATTATTATTAACTTTATGGTTATTTATATATATCATATTGATGTTTAATATGTTATCACTATTCTCCCCAAAACCAAGGCAGACGTGATGATGGACTCGTTCCACGGCTTGAATCACAGAGCTTTGAAATCTTCATGTACTCACTCACGTGACTCTGAAGTAAAATAGTAAGATTAAACGAGAACTTACCAGTTCGAAGTTTGATCTGTATTTTATGAGGAGTAATGTTGAGGGAATACATGCCCTCCGCTCCCACCCTTGATCATAAACACGACTGGTATCTTTTCTCTAATCTTACTATGCTTAAGTCATTACAGGTATCTGTGATTCACTCCGCTGCTTTGAAGAATAGTACGCATGCGTACTGGCGGGTTCTTCATGTATTCCCTCAACGTTATTCCTCATAAAATACAGATCAAACTTCGAACTGGTAAGTTATCGTTTAATCTTACTATTTATTATCTTTGATCGCAAGCTGTGAATGGGTGAGGGGCACAACACACCCATAGGGGTTGCTGTGTCTACATGTGCATGTGGATGCATGCAATTTTCTGGTAGAGATGTGGAGAGGGAGGTGTATGGTAAAGGAAGTAGTAAAGGAATTCAGAGATCTGATCTCAAACTGGGACTAGTTTCTAGCTTCTGTTTCACAAACACAATAATACTGAGCATCCAAAACACTGCCAATAATTCATTGTATGCACACTAAAGTATTATATTCAAAAAACTACCATTTATCATATTTTGCTTTGCCTCTTCAACCCTCATATAAAGGTCTGAATGACAATAAAGGATCTATTTATCTATCTACAATAGCTGCTATGGAAATAAATCTAAACAACTTTATAAATAGCTATATTTCTGCCTGTTTTGGGAAATATTTCAATATCAGGATTCTATTTGCATATGTAATCAGTTCCAGCTTTACACTTTCAGTTGATGACATCTTCAGAATTGTTTGACAAAATTACTGCTTCACAGTTCACTGTTAGCCACCTGTAATCCTGTCTGCTGTATCTCTCGTATATGTTCCAGACTTGGATCTCTGCATGCATTAATATACTATGATGACATTTTTTGTTGAAATTATTCCAATAATCCCAATTTTACAGAGAAAGCAATTGCATTTGTTTGACAAATTAACATTTCATAAAATGATATATTAACTGCATTGAAAATTTAAAGTTGTCAGGAGAAAATTTGGAGAGTCTATAATATTTAATGATGTAATTTTCTCATTGAGTGAAAATCACTTGTAAACCTTGTCAGTGTCCAGAACAGTATTAAGGTACATATTGAAAACACAATACATATATAGGCCTGTGAGCTTGAGGTAAGGATTACGCTCAAATAAAATTATTATCTTGGTTCTGTATTCATAATTTTCCGTGCTGTCTCGTATCAGTCCGTTGAGTTATTATTGTGCTTATTACAGGGTTTTATTACACAAAGGAACCATCTGACAACCCTGATACAAAACTAAGTGGTTTTCAGCCAATCATTTTTTCTTCTTCTGAAGGATGTCAATTTACAACCAGTGGGTTGAGCCGTTGTATCATCTATATACGTATATTACTAAAACTCTCATTTTGTTTGTTTGTGAGTGTGCGTGCAGGTGTGTGTGTGTGATTCATGTCCTGAAATATGGCAAAATGGTACACAATAGCGCTACAATTTTTGGACCACCTTACTCACTATTGTCCAATGGTTTCGGTCAGATTGATGTTAAATTTTACGTTATTTACATTTTTAACTTTACAAAATCCCACTTTGTGAAAATATACTTCCATCTGGACTGGCAGTTATCAGCAATGATGTCACAATGGGATTGTAGCCCTGCCCGCTGCAATGTTGAAAATCCCAGGAAACCATGTCGTGGCAGCAAGTGCAATTGTATTTTTTCTTCCTGGCAGTAAGTGCAATTGTATTTTTTTTTCCTGACAGCTAGTGCAATTGGATTTTTTTTTTTAAGTTTAAAACGATGAATGCTGAATAAGGGGAAATGAGCCGCACCTGCACAGTTGGTAGCTATGGGTGAGAGGTGGAATATTGCGTTGGGGGAATGGGTTGCCTTGGGGGACCAGGCCTCCCATGGGGGCTTTTGGTGAGTGGTGGAATATTGCATTGGGGGAATGGGTTGCCTCCCATGTGATAGTGAGCCAATGGGTCGCACGATCTAGTTTTTTAATATAATTGAAAGGTCCATAATTAGAAAACGGACCCATACTTATGAGATGAGAGAACAATTTGGTCAGTGATAGTTTATCTTTCTAAAAGCAAGTCTATAGCCATTGATAAAAAGATTGCAGCATTTCAAAATCGTGAAGTGAAACACTGTTTTCCTCATTATTAAATCCAGAATTTTCTGAAGAACCTTTTGCAGGGAAAATAACATAGTATTGCAATATTGTATATTGTTCACTTATGTACTTGTTTTTAATCATGATAAATAGTAAAATCAAAATCTATTCAATGGATGGCATGATGGCTCTTTGAAGTTTGACCAAGAAGTATAGGTGTTAAAATATTTAATTCCTGTCTGGGAAATATCATCAACATGTTGCACTATGTTGGGATTGCTAGATTTTACAGGAAAATGTTAACCCACATTACGTTATTGCTGGTTGACCACAACATATGTGCTTTAGATTTATTTTCATTACTTTATACAGTTCTGTACATTTGCCTTGAAGGATCATAGTTGAGGACCCTCCCCATAGCCACATGTACTCTTTGAAATAGTTGGATATAACTTAAATCTGTCACTTTTAAAGCAGCATGACAGTTGCTGCTTAGATATGTCGACACCCCATGAGGCTGCTTACAGACTAATTTACAGGGAGTTAATAAGTGAACTATCTTGATAAATGTTGATAGATATTCAACACTCAACCATAATTGTACATGTAGAAGAACCTACATGCTCTCTCTGGCCTTTATGAATTCTTGGTAACTGTTTGCACTTTCTATCCTTTTCTTAATATAAATGCAAAAAAGAACATACAGCTGTTAACAGATGGTCGATGGGGCACTATATATACTCTGTTATCAATTGAGATGACTGAACAAGAAATACACATTCTAAGTGTTTAAACCAAAGCATGAAGCTCTCCTTTTTGTTTACACTTGTTAATAGAGTTGTTGTGCATTGCTGAAATCTATAGTTTTAGAAATACATAAGTTGCCTCATTCTTAAAGACCGCATGGACTGTTTTAATACGGCCTTTCTTTGATAGCCATGAACATTTGTTAAATTACTTTTCCCCTGCACATGACTAATTTTGTCTCCATGAGTCATGTCCAACACTAGATACTGAGAGATAAGAACATGAAATGGGAGCAGACATATTCCATTTGACCTTTTTAATCTGCTCTCACCATTTTCCACCTTAATAGTATTATCATGCATATCTTCTTATCGCTCAATTCCTTTAACGTGTAGGAATCCTTTGATGTGTCTTTTAAATGAACTCAATGACTAAACTCCACAAACCTCTGGATAGAAAATTCCAAAGAGTTACCATCCTCTGATTGAAGAATTATCTCTCCTTCTCAGTCCTAACTGAACTCCTCCTCATTTGGAGACTGCGACCCCTGGTTCTAGACTTGTCATCCAGGAGTAAAACCTTCTTGCCTTCCAGACTCAAGGGCCAGGTATGAATCTCAGAGGTACACAAAAATTCTCCAGCATCTGCAGTTCCTTCCCAGCTTTTTTGTGTACCTTCGATTCTCCAGCATCTGCAGTTCTTTCTTAAACACTATGAATCTCAGAGGTTTGCAATAAGATTTCCTCTCATTCCTGAAGAATACAGGTTAATCTGCTCAATCTCTCCTCATGTAGCAAACACACCATCTATGGAACTAGTCCAGTGAATTTTCACAAAACACAATATATTAGGTATAGTCTCAACAAGATGCCATATAACTGCATCAAGACATCTTGTCATGTACTACAATGCCACAATAAAGGGCAACATTTATTTTGCCTTCCTAATTCTTTGCTATATTTGCATGTTGGTTTTCAGTAACATGTATACAAGACATACCTAGGAGCCTTTGAATATCACCAATCTCTCGCCATTAAAACAACAATCTGCTTTTCAGTTTTGTGCACTTAAGAGGAACCTTCATAGTTTTACATATTTTATTGCATCTGCTGTTTACTTGCTCACGCATTCGGCTTGACCATGTCCGATAGAGACTCCTTTATATTCTTCCCTCCACTCACAATTCTTCCTAATTTTGGGTGATGGGACAGTAGATGATTGTTGCTCTTGTAGAAGGATGAGATTGTGGTTAAATCAGCCACAGTGATATTATCTGTAATCTGTAGGAATGAGACTTTGTGAAGGATTATTTATCAGTCAACATGGATCAGTCTAATCTTTAACATTCCATTCATCAATAATTGGCATATAGGCATTCATTCGTACTCTAAAATGAGAATTTAAGAATGAACAGATATAGTAAGCGTACTCTATCATGGAATACTGTTATAATTCATCCTCCAGCTCAGGTTCACAATTTCTCCCAATTCTCATATTTCATGAATTCCTTGGTGTACAAAGACTTAACATCATCGAATATACTCAACAAATGTACGTACACTGAAGTTTTGGGACTCTGCAGATTCACAAACCGCTAACTAAAGAATTTTCAACCGGCCATCCTTCACAAAATCTCATTACTACACATTATATTTTATAATTCAAAACACAAATGTGTAAGTCCTTATTTCCTCAAAGTACGATATGGTAATTCTAAGACAAAATGTAATATGGCATATGGTGCACAGTGGAGCAGCTGGTGGAGCTGCAGCCACACAGTATCAGAGACCGAGTTCAATCCTGACCTCAGGTGTTGTCTTTGTGGAGCTTGCAGGTTCTCCCTGTGGTCATGTTGATTTCCTCCGGGTGCTCTTGTTTCCTCCAATATCCCAGAAACATGCAGGTTTGTAGGTTAATTGGCCTCTGTAAATCTCCTCCTCGTGTGAAGGGAGTGGATGTGATAGTGGATAACATACAACTAGTATGAACAGGTGACTTGATGGGCAGTGTGGACATGTGGGATGAAGGGCCTGTTTCCATGCGGTACCTTTCAGTTCATTACAGTTTAGTTTATTGTCACGTGTAGCGAGGTATAGTTAAAAGCTTTTGTTGTGTGCTATTCAGTCAGCAGAAAGACAATACATGATTATCATCAAGCCATTTACAGTGTATAGATACATGATAAGGGAATAACATTTAGTGCAAGGTACAGCCAGCAAAGTCCGATCAAGGATTGGCTGAGGGTAACCAAAGAGGTAGATAGCAGTTCAGGATTGCCTTTCTTGTTTTGGTAAGATGATTCAGTTGCCTGATAACAGCTGGGAAGAAACTGTCCCTGAATCTGGAGGTGTGCGTTTTCACACCTATACTTTTTGCCTGATGGGAGAGGCGAGAAGGGGGAGTGGCCAGTGTGCGACTCATCCTTGATTATGCCCACAATGTTGGTAATGTCTGCAAATTTGAAAATTGAATTAGATTTGTACATGGCTGCACACACATGGGTGTCCAAAGAGTAAAGAAGGGGGCTGAGAACACATCCTTGTGGAGCCCCCGTGTTGAGGATTATTGTGGAGGATGCTTTGTCCCCTATCCTCACTGATTAGAGTTTGTTGGGAAGAATGTCAATAATCCAGTTGCAGAGACGTGTGCTGACCCCAAGTCCCGCGAGTTTGGTGATAAGCTTGTATGGTATAATGGTATTAAAGGAAGAGCTGTAGTCTAGGAATAGGAGACCTAGGTGTTTCTCTTATCAATTTTTCAATGCTACAAATTGACATGTTTTTGCATTTAAGTAGCGTCATATTTAACACAAGGGACAACATTTTCCAAAGGTGATTAAACCATTGTCTACTCCTTCATCAATGGTTCACTGTCATAAACGTGATGCTGACAAGCAAATGAATTCGGAACAGAAGTAGATCTCTTGGTCCCTCAATCCAGATCTACCATTTTGTTAAATCCTTTGTTGATGTGAGTGGGAGTAGATTTTGCTATAAAGTTGAGCAGATTACACAAGATCAACTAAGTGTTGGGAGAAGAAAGCTGACAATGTTAACCCAAGTTTGTGGTCAATAAATAAGTGCTACATTGCCTCATTAATTGTCCAATATCAAAGGATATCCCACAGGCATCCAGCATCATACAGCCGAGCTGAGGCCTAGTTTGCTTTAATGAAGTTTCCTTGGGAGTTGCAGCAGACAGACCGAGGTTAATATAAAAAAAATGTTTTATAATATGGAAACACAAGAGCCTGCAGATGCTGCAACTTGGAGCAAAAAACAGTGCTGAAGATCAGGCAGGGCATAGGGAGGCAAATGGATGGTTGACATTTTGGATCAAGACCCTGCATTAGGAACCAGAGATGAGACAACTCCCAGCTCACCATCTTTGTTACTTCATCACATCATCTGGAATTCACATTGAAACAAACTTTGTTAATGTAAAATGGGTGAGTAGTTGTGAAGATCCAATCTCTTCCAGCAAGTTTCTTTGTAAAACAGTAGAATTATCTGCCACAGATGGCAGTGGAGGCCAATTCACTGGATATTTTCAAGAGAGAGTTAGATTTAGCTCTTAGGGCTAAAGGAATCAAGGGATATGGGAGAAAAAGCAGGAAGGGGTACTGATTGTGGATGATCAGCCATGATCATATTGAATGGTGGTGCTGGCTCGAACGGCCGAATGGCCTACTCCTGCACCTATTTTCTATGTTTCTATGTTTCTAAGCGGGATCAATGCCAGTTTTGGGTCCACTTTGGGCCTGTTGATTTGAGTGAATGCTGCTTATGTCACATTAGTTTGAGTTGCAAAATGTAAATAGTGCAGTTTTATTTCTCAATTAATTTTCTGACCTGGAGAGAAAATGTTCGCAGGGAGACTTGACTGTCAAATAATTGAATCGATGATAAATAACTCATCTAGTTCAGGGGCTGTCCCACTTGGGTGGCCTAATTGGCAAGTTTAGCACAATTTGAAAAAAATGACATGTTGAAGACCTCCTTCGACTATGTAGAAGACCTCCTTCGACCTCCTTCGACTATGTTGAAGACCAGCTTCGACTAGCTACGACTAACATCGGGAAATTTGGCCACCGAATAGTGGAGAATGAAGATGACCTCCTTCGATCTCCCTTCGATCTCCCTTCGACTTCCCTTCGACTATGATGAAGACTATCTACGACTACCTTCCACTACCTTTGATTACCTACGACTAACATACCGAGCTACTACGACCTACTACAACCTACTACAACTAAATCTACGAGTATAAAAAGTATCGATTTTATTTCCATGGCGACATTTTTTTTGCTCTCAGACATTATTTAACATATTGAAAAAAATGGCGCGACCTAGCTGAGGCTTCGAGTACGCAGAGACCACTATCGAGCATGAAGGAGAGTTACGAAGACTTCCTACGACCTCGTGTCGACCATGCTGCGAGTATGAGTTGAGGGCAAACTCACCAGAACTCGAAGATTAGGTCGCCCAAGTGGGACAGGCCCTTTATCCATACTGTTGTTAATGCCAAAAAGAATTACTCCAGTTCTAAAGGACTATGAGAACATGTGCCTAGAAATTCATTTTTTTGTGCTTTTATTCAGAGTTATGCAATTGAAAATTATTATTTTTCTGCAGTGAAACATAACCAGGACAATTTTTGAATAATTTCACAGCAATGCATAAATTCAACCACGCACATGATGTGAGTTCTTAATCAGGGACAAAAAGGACAATATCATTGTACCATGAACCAAGAACAAATATATTTGGCCACTCCTGAGCCAACCTTGTTTTGCCAGAAGAGCACTTGACTTGGAAAGCTGCCAGATTATTAAATTAAGGACTATCAACATTTCAAGGCAATAGCTGTTAATAGCATTTCAGAGTGCACAGCGGAATCACCAGCAAATAAAAGCTTGGGCTTGATACACTATAAAAAGTTCCAGCGCAGTCTCAATGAATAACTGTAACAGTCCCGGTTCATCCTGCATCGATGCCATTCAATATTTGGGCAATCAACTGCAAAAATGGAACACTCTCTCAGGGCTAGACAGGAATGACAGTTTTGACATTTAAGCTTGGATCTCTGCAGTAGAACATGAACCGATAATCTCAACTCAGCACCAAAGTTGTTATCAACTCAGTCACTGACCGATACTTGGATGGAGGGAGAGACCAAATTTAACAAGTGCATTTCCTTTTGCACACTTTGCCAATACACTCAAGGTGTTCCATGCCCTGCATAGATAGCTAGCCTACTGTTTGACACTGATCCAATTTTATCACATCATTTGTTTTTTTTTTTCACTTTTACTTACTTTTGAATGCTTACCATTTATTTTTCCAGGCAATAACTGCACAAACTGTTGTAAGTCCGTAATAAGGTGTCCACTGTCAAATATGTTTCTCATCACAATAAAGCACAATCATTCTGTGTGCTATTTCAGGGACAGGGACATTAATCTTTTTGTTTGTACATCTAATTTTCAGTCACACATCTCAATTGCTCTCATTCATTTTTTTTTAAATAAATTACATGCTCAAGGTCCAGTTTTCAAATCTATACAATACTGCTGAACCCACACACAATACTGCTGACCATACACAAATTACTGCTGACCACACACACATGACATGACCACACACACATGACTATGTTCAGCACGGACTAGAAGGGTCGAGATGGCCTGTTTCCGTGCTGTAAATTGTTATATGGTTATACACAAATTACTGCTGACCACACACACACACAATACTGCTGACCACACAAACAAATTACTGCTGACCACACACACACATTACTGCTGACCACACACACAAATTACTGCTGACCACACACCCAAATTACTGCTGTCCACATACACAATACTGCTGACCACACACACACAATACAGCTGACCACACACACAACACAACTGTCCACACACATAATACTGCTGACCACACACACAATACTGCTGCCGACACACACAACACAGCTGACCATACACACAATACTGCTGCCGACACACACAACACAGCTGACCATACACACAACA
Organism: Leucoraja erinaceus; assembly: GCF_028641065.1. NCBI lineage: Eukaryota > Metazoa > Chordata > Chondrichthyes > Rajiformes > Rajidae > Leucoraja > Leucoraja erinaceus. Next base: position 129,315,716 of record NC_073377.1, on the reverse strand, counting down.
CTGCTGACCACACACACAACACTGCTGACCACACACACAATACTGCTGACCACACACAATACTGCATTCCACTATGCAAGATAAAACACAGCTTCTCGACAACTTGTGAATCTAAATCAAGAGGTTTCATTTGGATCTTATATTATTTCTTAAACTTTCATTATTCAAGGCAGGACTGTAGGCACCACTTAGGCTGGCCACCACATTTTGCAATGAAACACTATTAGATTTTAAGATAAACTATCAGCTCAACAATTATACATGTCTAACCTGCGGGTAATTCCAGATTTCTTACATAAAATATAAAACCATAGACGAAACAAAAGAATAGGAGAATGTATCTATAATCAAAATTTAACACTTATATTTGGAACCACAAGGAAGTTTATAATTTTTCATCATCGATAAATTAATAGAAGTGACTTAGAGAATGGATAAGTATCAGAGAAAGTGAAACCATTAATTATGAGTAGCTAATTTAACGTTAAATAGACAAATAAAATGCTGTTGCTTTATGCTTTTCTGACCATATTATTTCAGACTTTCCCCTTTTGTCAGATGCTGCCTGAGTTATTAAGTATTTCCTGCTTTTGCTGTGGCAAACATTCGCTTAAATTCAATGATGGATTTGCAGCTAGATACTGTAATAATGAAGCAGTATATTATAGATGAGAGTGCAGCTTTCTCCTCAGCAGACTGCCAGCGGCAGAGTGTCTGCACTTCCCGCTCATAGTTCAACACATAGTCGAGTCCAAAACGATAGTGTACACTTCCACAGACTTCCTGCCTTGTAGGTTAGGAAATCCATTTGTCAGTCTGCTGAATCAAAACCAGGTTAACCTGGTAAAAATGCAGCAAACTGTAAATAATATGAAATATTGGCAGTCTCGAAAAAGGCTAATGACGACATCCTTTAGTTTTACAGTCTCCTATCCTGGGAAAGAGATAATGATTACCATCCTATCTACACACATTATAATCTTATAAACCTCTATATAGTCACCCGTCTTTGCTCCAATGAGAAAAAAAACAGCCTATCGATCTCTCCTTGTCACCAAAGCCCTCTATTCTCTGCAACATCCTAATGAATATCTTCTGTACACCTTTTAAAGCTTCCATGTCCTTCCTGCATTGCAATGATCAGAATCATAACCAGGGGATGGGTTTAAAATGAGAGGGGAGAGTTTTAATAGGAACTTGAAGGGCAACTTATTCACACGGAGGCTGGCGGAATTATGGAACAAGCTGCCAGAGACGGTGGTTGAGGCAGGTAGTATAAAAACATTCAAAAGACATTTGGACAGTTCATGAATTGGCAATGTTTAGATGGAGAAAAATACACAAAAGTGCTGGAGTAACTCAGTGTGCCAGGCATCATCTCAATTGCCTGGATAGGTGAGGTTTAGGGTAGGACCCTTCATGAGAGACAGTGGTTGGGCAGTGGAAGAAAGCTGGAAGAGGGGAGGGCCAGGAAAAAGCCTGGCAAATGCTAGATGGATACATGTGAGGAGGGTTTTGGATTGGCAGTTGGTTGGGCAAAGGACAGAGATAAAAGGACCAAGGATGTGAGGTAAGGTTGGAAGAATTGTGAATTGTGTATCAAGACAAAGATATGGACCAAACATAGGCAGGTGTGAATGGTGTACATGGCGCATTTTGGTTGGCATGGATATATTGGGCTGAAGGCTCGATTTTTGTCATGTATGGATCTATGACTCTAATTATTGATAATACCCCAGATGTGGCCTAGCCATGATTTCACACAACTGCAACGCAAATTCCCAACTTCTTTACTCAGCACCGTGGCCTATGAAGTCAAGCATCTATAAAACGTTTTCACCAAGCTATTCATCTGTATCATGATTTTCAGGAACTATGAACTTGCACCCCAATCTCTTTGTGAATGAATACTCTAAGGTCCCTGACAATTATTGTATGTGTCCTGCCATTATTTGACATCCTGAAATACATTTTAAACTTTGCTGGTCATCAAATCAAAAGCAAGTTGTTTGGATGGTTTCTCGCATACGTGCCGATTTGTCCTGTAAAATCCACGACAATTAAAACTATTTCTGAAATATCTTACGAGGTGAAAACCTATTTTTTGTATGTATATCGAGCTTTAGTATTTTATTGAATCATCAGGACTGGATATTGTACATGAAGTCATAAACATTTAACTTGGAAATTAGATTTTATTATACGTCGCTTGCACAAAATACTAATGCCAAGAATATCCTTTGATTTTTCTTTCAAACTACAATAAATCTGTGCAATAGCTGTTATAATTCCCTACATTAACAGTGACTATAATTTGAAACATTCTTCACTGCTGTAAAGTATTTGAGACAATCCATGTTATTTCTTCCACTTTGAAGATGAACAAGGCAAAAAAGGACAGGAATAATAACAGCACAAGGGCAGTTTGTTGACAAGAGTTTTCGCATTGGATAAACCAACAACATTCATATGGCGAGAAGTGAATTGTAGATGGAAAGTAGATGTGTGCGTGAAAATCTGGCATTTCCGAACTGGGTAATGTAGTGCTAATTATTTGGGCAATATAATGATATACTTGGCTATGAAACTAGGCTTTGTAGCACCAATTACCCGGGCACTGTAGGGGTCAACTTGGCTGATTTTTTTGCAGATCACTTGCCAGTCACAATATTTAAAGGGTAGCAGTCCTTGCAGCACCTGAGCATGCAGCAGAGGTACATTGTGCCTAAATTCTAGGAGGATGCTCAAGGATGCTGCATGTAAAATGATGAACGTTAATGTTGGTTTACAAGGAGTCTTCAATTATGTGGCTTCACAATTTGCACATGTTCTCTATTTATCTCCTTATCTGACACTTGTTGTCTTTTCATCTCTGACCGTTATCCAACCATTTTCCATGTTAACTCCCCTCACATGTATCCATCTACAGAAACATAGAAACATAGAAAATAGGTGCAGGAGGAGGCCATTCGGCCCTTCGAGCCAGCACCGCCATTCATTGTGATCATGGCTGATCGTCCCCGATCAATATCCCGTGCCTGCCTTCTCCCCATATCCCTTGACTCCACTTGCCCCTAGAGCTCTATCTAACTCTCTCTTAAATCCCAGTGACTTGGCCTCCACTGCCATCTGTGGCAGGGAATTCCATAAATTCACAACTCTCTTGGTGAAAACGTTTTTTCTCACCTCAGTCTTAAATGACCTCACCTTTATTCTAAGACTGTAGCCCCTGGTTCTGGACTCGCCCAACATTGGGAAAATGTTTCCTGCATCTAGCTTGTCCAGTCCTTTTATAATTTTATATGTTTCTATAAGATCCCCCTCATCCTTCTAAACTCCAGTGAATCTTTTCAATCTTTCCTCATATGACAGTCCCGCCATCCCAGGGATCAATCTCGTGAACCTACGCTGCACTGCCTCAATCACAAGGATGTCCTACCTCAAATTAGGAGACCAAAACTGTACTCAATACTCCAGATGTGGTCTCACCAGAGCCCTATACGACTGCAGAAGAACCTCTTTACTCCTATAGTGAAATCCTCTTGTTATGAAAGCCAACATTTCATTAGCTTTCTTCACGCCTGCTGTACCTGTAAGCCAACTTTCAGTGACCGGTGTACAAGGAAGCCCAGGTCTCGCTGCACCTCCCCCTCACCTAACCTGAATATAATCTGCCCCTTCGTTTTTGCCGCAAAATTGGATAACCTCACATTTATCTATATTATACTACATCTGCCAAGCATTATTTTCAGGTTAGGTGAGGGGAGGTGCAGCTAGACCTGGGCTTCCTTGTACACCACTCACTCAACCTGTCCAGGTCACCCTGCAACCTCCTAAAATCCTCTACACACACTGTCAGGCAACTGCTGTTATCATCCCAGGACTATGCTGTTTGTCTCCTTTAGAACTGTCCCATGGTCGTAACGGAGGTCTTTTAATTCTTACCGTTAAGGCATACTATTAGGTCACTCCAACCCTCAGTGTTCATTTTGCCTAATAGTATGCTAGCGTGGAGCTAGCGGGCTGAGGGAGAGCTGAGAAGGGGAGGAGAAAGTAAGCACTACCAGAAATTAGAGAAGTCAATGTTCATACCACTGGGGTGAAAACTGCCCAAGTGAAATATGAGGTGCTGCTCCTCTAATTTATGGTGGTCCTCACTCTGGCCATGGAGGTACCTCAACAGGTCAGGTAGCATCTGTGGAAGAAAAGGATAGATAATCTTTTTGGTTCAGGTTGATTATAAGAGTGGGAAGAAGATCAAAAAGAGGTGGAGGCAGGACAAAGAAACTCAAGAAAGCACTATTGGCCTTATTGCCCAGATTTCTGAACAGTGGTTCACCATTTATTATAGCTGTAATAATTATGCAGTGCATGCTTTCTGCACTGAAGCCATCAATAAGTTTTGGTTGTCCAATACAGCTGCGTATCATGTGTAGGACAGCCTTCACTGCCACACTGGCGATGTAAATAGTTGCACTGGGGGAAGGGAAACCAACTATTGACTCCTGCCTTCACATCAATGTCATGAGAAGGCTTAAAAATGTCATAGGAAGAAATTTAAAACAGCTTCATAGCACCTTGTTAATAGTTGCTTTCTTGTTAAATAAATGGATCTGGTGCAGCCATATAAAAATGTCACCTATATGACAAGCATAAAATGGTATTGTGATGCCTCTGGAGAGCTGACAGGGAAAGCATGCATAGGACAATGGCTCCAAGAACAATTCGGTACTTGAAGATTACTGGTGGTTTTATACTAATAACAATACTCATAAAAACAATCAACAGGTGGTGCCCGCAATGGCTGCCTCGCCAACAGTCTGTCTGCCCCGTCCTTCTTTGTTGTTTGATAGTATATGTTAAATGCATGTTTTAGTGTTCTTTAGCTTGTTTTATGTGGGGGGTGGGGGTGCAGATGGTTGGGAGAAACATTTTCTAATCTCTTACCACGACGGAGATGCGATTTTTTCCCGTCTCCGCCTGCCCTGTGGCCTAACATCAAGTTGGCAGCCTTTGCTGGAGACCAACTTCGAGAGCTCCAACCGTGGGTGCGTCGATCACCCCGATGTGGGAACTTCGATTGCCCTGACGCACGGGCTTCGATCACCGGCTGCAGGAGCTTTGATCGCCGTGACTGCGGATGGTTCGACTGCGGGAGAATAAAGTGGGAAGGAGATTAGACTTTATTGCCTTCCATCACAGTGAGGAATGTGGGGAACCCGCTGTGGTGGATGTTTATCTTAACTTTTATGTGGTTGTGTGCTTTATTGCTTTTCTCTAGGATGGCTCTATGGTAAATCGAATTCCACTTCACCTTAATTGGTACACGTGACAATAAACTGGCCTTGACCTTGACCTTGAAACCTTGTTAAAAACATTTAAGTTTAGGTTTAGGCTTATTATTGTCATGTGTACGAGATGTACTGAAAAACTTTGTTTTGTATGCTCTCTCATGAGATAATATTATACATATATACAACCGTTAAATTCAAGTGCAATAGAAAGAATAACAGGGAAGATACAGGATGCAGAAAATAGTTATCAGCATTGTAGCACATCTGATCAATAGACAAAACCTAATGTCTGCAATGGGAAGTAGACATGAATTGGACAGTACCCTAGCTTATGGAAAAAACATTCAGAAGCCTGAAAACAGAGAGGAAGCAGCTGTTCCTGACAAAAGGGAAGAGCATCAGCTGAATGGACAAAAAAATGTTAAGGTAAGCCAAGTAAGCAATGAAATGCGAATAAACTGATCAACCATATTACATACATGCTCCGGACATGTCAAAGTCAGAAACATTATTTATTCATGATAAAATAAAATCTTGAGCATCAAATATTAAAAGTAGCCATCAGTTAGCAAATCCTCCCTCCACCCTGCCAAGTCTGAGACCAAGCCAGAGCTCACTCCTTCTCTGGATCTCACTCATGGAAATGCCTCCCAACTCTCATCAATTCAGGTGTATTGGGAAAACCTCAGCTCAGCTTAGACCTTTGCCAGCAGATGCCACCTGCTGGTGCAACCGTTGGCAGATTACCTTGCATGTGGTGGGTTGAGGAAATTGTGAACAATGAGCAACTCTGCTAGTTCAGGTACCTTTTGAGCTGGAAAGAAAGTATGTTAGCAACTAGAGCAGGACATGCCAGTCTGCTATTCAGATAACCATATAACCATATAGCAATTACAGCACGGAAACAGGCCATCTTGGCCCTTCTAGTCCGTGCCAAACATTTATTCTCCCCTAGTCCCATCTACCTGCACTCAAACCATAACCCTCCATTCCTTTCCCGTCCATATAACTATCCAACTTATTTTTAAATGATAAAATCGAACCTGCCTCCACCATCTCCACTGGAAGCTCATTCCACAGCTACCACTCTCTGAGTAAAGAAGTCCCCCCTCATGTTACCCCTAAACTTCTGTCCCTTAATTCTCGTCATGTCCTCTTGTTTGAATCTTCCCTACTCTCAGTGGGAAAAGATTATCCACGTCAACTCTGTCTATCCCTCTCATCATTTTAAAGACCTCTATCAAGTTCCCCCTTAACCTTCTGCACTCCAAAGAATAAAGACCTTACTTTTCCAAATGGCCTAAATCTCTCTGTAGATTTTGTAAATCTACTTCATTATCCATAACACCACCTATCTTAGTATCATTTGCATACTTACTAATCCAATTTAACACACCATCATCCAGATCATTGATGTACATGACAAACAACAGTGGACCCAACACAGATCCCTGTGGCACCCCACTAGTCACTGGCCTCCACCTGACAAACTGCCATCCACCATTACTCTCTGGCATCTCCCATTCAGCCACTGTTGAATCCATCTTGCTACTCCTGCATTTATACCCAACAGTTGAACCTTCTTAACCAACCTTCCATGAGAAACCTTGTCAAAGGCCTTACTGAAGTCCATATATACAACATCCATTGCTTTACCCTCATCAATTTCCCGAATAACCTCTTCAAAAAATTCAAGATTCGTCAAACATGACCTTCCAGGCACAAATCCATGTTGACTGTTCCTAATCAGACCCTGTTTATCCAGATGCTTTCTATATTATCTCTAAGTATCCTTTCCATTAATTCTCCCACCACTGACGTCAAACTACCAGGTCTATAATTGCTAGGTTTACTCTTAGAACCCTTTTTAAACAATGGAACAACATGCGCATACGCCAATCCTCCGGCACTATTCCCGTTTCTAATGGCATTTGAAATATTTCTGTCATAGCCCCTGCTATTTCTACACTAACATCCCTCAATGTCCTAGGGAATATCGTGTCCGGACCTGGAGACTTATCCACTTTTATATTTTTCAAAATTGTCAGTAATTACCCTTCTTCGAATCTCATAGTTTCCATAGCTACTATACTCGTATCCCTTACCTCACATAATTAAATATCCTTCTCCTTGGTGAATACCAAAGACAATAAATTGTTCAATATCTCCCCCATCTCTTTTGGCTCTGCAGATAGCTGTCCACTCTGACTCTCTAATGGACCAATTTTATCCCTCGTTATCCTTTTGCTATTAATATAGCTGTAGAAACCCTTTGTATTTACTTTCACCTTACTTGCCAAAGCAACCTCATATCTTCTTTTAGCTTTTCTAATTTCTTTCTTAAGATTCTTTTTACATTCTTTATACTCCTCAAGCACCTCATTTACTCCATGCTGCCTATAATTATTGTAGATCTCTCTCTTTTTCCGAACCGTGTCCAATTTCCCTTGAAAACCATGGCTCTTTCCAAGTTTTACTATTTCCTTTCAACCGAACAGGGACATAAAGATTCCGTACTCTTAAAATTTCACCTTTATATGTCCTCCATTTCTCTTCCGCATATTTCCCATAAAACAAAGTGTCCCAATTCACTCCTTTTAAATCCTTTCGCATCTCCTCAAAGTTAGCCTTTCTCCAATCAAAAATCTCAACCCTAGGCCCAGTTCTGACCCTCTCCATAATTATATTGAAACTAATGGTATTGTGATCACTGGACCCGAAGTGCTCCCCAACACATACCTCTGCCACCTGACCTGTTTCATTTCCTAACAGGAGGTCCAGCACAGCCCCTTCTCTCGTAGGTACCTCTATGTATTGCTGCAAAAACCTATCCTGCACACATTTTACAAACTCCAAACCATCCAGCCCATTTACAGAATGTGTTTCCCAGTCTATGTGTGGAAAATTGAACTCTCCCACAATCACTACCTTGTGCTTACTACTAATAGCTGCGATCTCCTTACATATTTGCTCTTCCAATTCTCGCTCCCCATTTGGCGGTCTATATACACCCCTATAAATGTTGCTACCCCTTTCCCATTTCGCAGTTCCACCCAAATAGCCTCCCTAGACGAGCCCTCTAATCTATCCTGCCAAAGCACTGCCGTAATATCTTCCCTGACAAGCAATGCACCACCTCCACCTCTTGCCCCTCCAATTCTATCACACCTGAAGCAAAGAAATCCTGGAATATTTAGTTTCCAATCACAGCCCTCCTGCAGCCATGTTTCACTGATCGCCACAACATCATACTTCAGCCCAGCCCAGCCCAGTCCAGCCTAGTCGAGCCCAGCCTAGTCCAGCCCAGTCATTACCTCCTCTTGTTAAGAGTGCAACATCTGTAATACGTCATGGCAACAGGATGTTATGGATATACAAGACATTCTGATGGTTTATACATGTGGCACAGTGGTGCAGCGATGGAGTTGCCGCTTTATAGCACCAGAGACCTTGGTTTGATCCTGACTACGGGTGCTGTCTGCACGGAGTTTGTACGTTCTCTCCGTGACCTATGTGGGTTTTCGTCGGGGCTTCAGCTTCCTCCCACACTCCAAAGACGTACAGACCTGTAGGCTAATTAGCTTGATAAAATTGTAAATTGTCCCTAGTGTAGGAAAGTGTTAGTATGTGGAGATTGTTGGTCGGCGTGCACTCGGTGGGTCAAAGGCACCTTTTCCACACTGTATCTCCAAACTAAACTAAACTAATACTAAATAAACCCGAACATAACTTCAAAATTATGTAAATACTACCCTTTTAAGATTGACTGCTCTTGTTACTGATATTATTGCAAATTATTTACCATATCGCATCATTCCCTCTTCAAATAAATGATTGCCATGGTCATATATGGAAATACACTGGAATCATGTTAAAAAGACTGATGGTATTTCTATTGGTAAAACATTATTTTAAAATACATTTGTGAGGTGGAGTCTGCTTCAAACTACACAAGGTTTGTTGGTGAATTGTCTTCTGTAATTGAAAATTGTCTCTAGTGTGTAGGATATTGCTGATGTATGGCATGATTGCTGGTTGATGCAGACTCACTGGACCAAAGGGCCTGTTTCCACACTATGTCTCTGAAGTCTAAAATAAATTCTAAAGGTTCACTTTCAACAAATTCCATTATTTAGAAATGTTGTTATGAAACTGCTTTTCTCCTTGAAAATTCACCTTAAAACTTTGATCTGATATTTCATCATCCCTCTAATCTTCCTCTGCCCAGTTTTATCAGTTCTCTGTGAAATATCTCAAAATAGTTTTCTACAATAAAACCAACATGGAAATGCAATTTGTTGTGTGTGTGTTGCTGAAGTAAGGGCCTGTCCCATGCAGGGACCTAATTTGCGAGTTTAGAAGAATTTGCGCTCGACTCAAACTCACATCACGGTTGACACGTGGTCCTAAGCGGTCCTAGGAGGTCACTGTAACTCTCCTTCATGCTCAAGGGAAGTTCCCGCAAACTTGCAGTCTCAGTTTGGTCGAGGAAAATATTTCAGCATGCTGAAACATTTTCCGCGAGTAAAAATTGGTCGGCATGGTTCTTTTGAACTCGTAGTGCAGTGGAGTGAGGTCGCTATGTAGATATATGCAGTCGAGGTAGCCGTAGGCAATCTCCTTTACTGACTGGGCATTTTAATTGGCTCATTGGAGTTTTCAGAACCAAGGAAAACCAACTGGTATCGTTAAATGCCCGATAAAATTTATTATAAGATGTCTGGCTTCTAAAATGTGTTGCCACTCCTTCTCTCCCTCTTCTCCCTCCTTCGCTCCCCTTCTCTATACACCCCCCACCACCCCACCCTTCCGTGCTCTCTAACGGACTGTGCCAGCCGTCTTTTACCTTCCTGCTCATCGCGGGTGTGAATTTCAGACAGTGCTCCCTCGCTTTCCCTTGCCACCGCCTTTGCGATGTATGTGTGTGCTGACGATCGATCCAGCTCGCGGTTTCATCGTTGACTGGTGATCATGCTCGAGGTTTTTCAGGCGAGTACCCTCGAGCTTGAAAGTCGAAAACAGTTGCTGAAAAGTTGCGTTAGTGGGTCAGGCCCTGTACTCCGCCAAACATAAATGGCTTCTGAATACTTAACTGCCCCAATATTTCCAATTAATTCACTGATGCAAACAGAATTGGGAGCATGAGGCTGAGGAATAAATTTGAATGTGTGTACTATTTTCTCTTACAATGTCTTCAGAGTAAACTGCAGGGCCACTTAAACAAATTAACTGAAACAATTCAATTCAAAGCGATAATATAGTCAAAAAGGACCATCTGTGGCTACCTGTGCTTTCAAGCCTTACTTTGGAAATTCCCTAGATAAATTATTGAAAAATGATTGCAGAAACATAATTGGATCGTGACAAACAGGCAGCTTGTCTAGAACATTGAACTGAAGGGCCTGTCCCACTTATGTGTCCTCGGCACGCAAACTATGCGACTTCGTGGTCGCATTGAGCCTAGACGGTCCCGCAAAGGTCGCGCGTGATTTCACACGTGCGCACAGCCGTCTGGAAAGTGTGATGTCATTTGAAGATGGACACAAAGCTGGAGTAACTCAGCGGGACCGGCAGCATCTCTGGAGAGAAGCAATGGGTGACGTTTCGTGTCGATACTCTTCTTCAGTCTAAAAAGAAGGGTCTTGACCTGAAACGTCACGCATTGCTTTTCTCCAGAGATGCTGCTGGTTCCGCTGAGTTACTCCTGCATTTTGTGTCCATCTTCAATTTTCTTGGCCCCGCTCTGGGAGTAGAAGTGGGGGCGGAACCGCACCCAAACGGCCGTGAGCCCCAGGCCGAGCTCGGCGATCATTTGCCTGCTTCTGCTGCTGTTGCAGGTGAGACGTTGCATTGCGCCAGGGTCTTGGGCCTGTCCCACTTTGGCCGTCAGTTCCGTGACAGGCCGTTCGCTACACAAATTTCAGAGCCCCAGGCGATGTCGCGCACAACTACATACCCCTCCGCGCTTCTCAGTGGGACTGGCCCCGCGCGGCCATACGATGCCCGTGCGCCTCAACGCAACCACAAGGTTGCGTAATTTGCATGCCAAGGACCTGCAAGTGGGACAGGCCCTAGACTAGGCTTATTCTTCAATCCGGCTCATTATCTGAGGTACAGCAACTCTCCTCCAATAGATCCATGACTGTGTTAGCAAGTGAACAACATTTATTTATGAAATAAATGTCACAGATTCTGCACCGATATATACTCTCTGATCTCTACAAATATTCCAGCTGTCTTCAGGAATCAGAGAAAGGTTGTAATTTTAAGTTCCCATGGTGTAGTTAAAACCCCACAAATCCAATTTTTATATTACACTTAAATCAATACAGTACCTATATTATCATTTCGCTTTTACTGTTCAGGTGGCAGGAGAAATAGGTGATCTCACTCTTATTGTATTTGTTGACCTTATCCGCTATACACTATTGGAAGCAGCAGACAATTCTGAAGATAGGACTGCAATGCAGGATACGTATCTATGTAAAAATTACATCTTTGCAGCCAATTTGTTCAGGCAAGTAAATATTTAAATGTCTTTAGGCAATTAAAATGAATTAGGTTTTGCAAATTAATTGTGAAGATAAAAATTGATATTTTTTTAAATGTGAAAAGGGGAAAGATGAGATTGGTTTGGTGATTAAAGTAGTTAAAATATATATATATTTATATTTGAACAATACGAGTTTTAGCATTAAAAGTTTTTGTATTATAAGTTTTAAGAATATTTTAATTAGGCAGAAGGCTTGATCTTGTGGGATATGCTAAATTGAAGTAAGGCAAACTCCAATGTTATGAGCCATGATCACAATGAATGGTGTGGAACGGAGGTATGGGGAGGGTGTGTTGGGAGGGTGTGGTGTGGGGGAGGAGGGGTGTGGGGAAAGGGGGTGTGTGGAGAATGGGGGAGTGTGGGGAATGGCGGGTGGGGGATGGGGGGGGGGGGGGGGGGGGGGGGGGGGGGGGGGGGAGGAGGGGTGTGGGGAGGGGAGGCTCGCACTCTGCTCACCCCGCACCTTCAGCTTTCGGCCAAATGCAGCAGATCCCGGTCCCACTCCGGCTTCACTCAGAGGCTACCGGTTCAACTCACCAGCTTCCGGCTGGTCGTGGTGGTTGCCGCAGTAATAGCCCGCAAGCTGCTGATTCTGCAGGCTGCACATCACGAGCTGCTGACTCTCCACGAGCCGCTGACTCTCCGCAAGCTGCTAAACACTCTGCACCCCTTCAGCTTTTTATTCACCTCGCCGCGATGTTGACAGCAAGTTCCGGAAGGGGCGGTTTTTATGATTTTTAAACCTTCATAACTTTTGTCCTATTTCACCGATCTGAACAAAACTTATTTGACTTGCAGCAGAGGATGGTGAGTAAGGTGGCGAAAAATCGTAATTCTATGGGGAATCGTTTTTGCGCAAATTACAACGCAGCCCAGAAGTGGTCAAGATGAGAGTTTTAGTAATAGTATAGATAGATGTGTGGGGCAAGTTTTTTATACAAAGGGGGCGAGTTCCTGGAATGCACTGCCAGGCATAATGGTTGTAGCAGATATGTTAGTGGCATTTAAAAGACATTTGGATTGCATATGGGTATGCATGGAATGGAGGGATATGAGTTATGTGCTGATAGATAAGTGATGGTCTTGCCATCATGTTCAGCACATACATCATGGGCTGAAGGTCCTGTTCTTGTGCCGTACTATTCTATGTTCCATGTTCTATGTTCCATGTTCTATGATTCATGTTCTATGTACTAACTTTATAGCAAAGATTATAGAGGAGCAAGATAGACCACTCCTACGAAATCCAATGGACTGACGTGTAGTATGGATCGGAACGCAATGGAATGTCACTTCCGCCATTTTAGGAATAAGACCCCGATCTCCGTTATGCCTCTCGCAGTTTAATCCACGTCAGTACATTGAATTTTGCAGCTTATCTTGGTCTCTTAGCCTTCCATGTTAGACCATTATTATCTTTGTTGATAATAAATAAGGTGCTCCTTTTAAAGAAAAAATTAAAAATGAAAACTGCGTATAAAATGAGCAACAATGCGCAATGAAAGGTCTCTGGACCATATGAGTTCTATGATCTTTGGTTTAATCAGTGTTGTGGGGGGACAGTATGTGTGTGTTTCTGTGTGTGAGTGGCAAGATAGAGGTAATAGATTTCAAAGTTCCTCATGGATCAGAAGCAACTTTGATTTAAAGCAACTCATGATGTACATAAGCCATAAAGGCGATTATATTTGCCTTTATATTTTGCTATAAGATATAAGGAACATAAGCCATAAGCCAATATATGTGCCTATATTTATATTATATATGATACACACACATATATAAATGTGATATTGATGTATATAATTATATAACATACATATTTATCTAGTTTCTTATATATATATATTTTTTTATCATTTAAAAATAAATTGGATAGTTATATGGATGGGAAGGGAATGGAGGGTTATGGTCTGAGCACAGGTATATGGGACTAGGGGAGATTATGTGTTCGGCACGGACTAGAAGGGTCGAGATGGCCTGTTTCCGTGCTGTAATGGTTATATGGTTATATGGTTATATATACACACATATATTAATTATATATATATATGTACATTTATGATGTGTATACATGTGTGATATACATGTATATAAATATATAACACACACACAAATGTATGTTTCTCTAGTTTCTTTCTTGTGATCTCCCAATTTTGTTGGTCTTTTTTTTCTTTCACTCAACCTCTCTCTCTGAAATCCTAATATTGTGAATAAATATAAATGAACACATGCCAAGATATTTTTCATTCTATATTAGTGTAAAGAAATATAGTGTATACATACCTACATTGATGCAGAAGTGCGAGCATTAGACATAAAAACTGTGCAATGCTACCAGTTTACTTTTTAATTTAACATATATTTGAGGGAAATCTACATATATTGGAGGGAAATGAGTTAGCGTATTTCCCGGCAATGAAGACACCACCATTTGAGTTGCTAAATTTTGAAAAAAGGATGGCGGGACAGGATCGACGGTTTGGTTTAGTCCAAGGGTCCGCAGCCTTTTTTGCATAGGGGCAGTTTCGCTGTCCGGGCCCGGTGGCCACTCGCAGCCACCCGAGCTCTGAGTGAGTTTTTAAATGTGAATATCTCATAACTAAACATTTGTGGGTTAGCACTATATTGCATCAATCCACTCAATTTTAAATCGTTCTACAACAAAATTCATAAACAAGGATAACACTTTTTATTTCTGTCATTTATGGTAAGATTTACATAATTTATTGTTTTATGTGTGAGATATACAGGGTGTTCAGAACAAAGACGTCAGTTCTTTGACAAGTTCTCCGTAGTTCCCTATAGGCGATCTTATCAACCAGTATTCTGAACTCACTGTCAACATCTGAAATTACAGTAAAATATCATATAGAATTAACTGATAAGAACAAATCTGATTATAACTACATAACTGCAGAATGGATGATATGTCGCTTAATTGCAATTGTTTTCAGGGGTGGGGAGAGATATGTATATTGAAGATGCATTTTTCCTCTAGTAGGTCAATTTATGCCTACTGAATAAATTCTGTATTCATGCCTACTATATTCTGTTGTTCTGAAGCAAAGCAAGAATTTCATTGTCCTATCTGGGACACATGACAATAAACTCTCTTGACTTGACTTGATTTATCTTAAATGTAGAAGAGCTTACAATACCATGCATGCCTTATGACAAGAACAAAACCAAAAATGTACAGCAGTGTAAAAATTGATATCTTTATTATTGTTTAAGAAGAAACTGCAGATGCTGGAAAATCGAAGGTAGACAAAAATGCTCCAGTATTTTTGTCTACCTTTATTATTGTGCTAAGTGTAGATCTATAAAAGAAGACTTTCTAATAACTTGCTCATGTACCAAAAAATGTCATATAATATAATACATTGTCAGGATCATAAGAATAGAATTATATATGTTACTGTCATCATACATTGGGAAGGAAATTAAGGCTTTAATGTGTGCTCCTCGTGGCATGTCGTTGTTCCCTGTAACTTTATTTATCATGTATTTTAAGACTGGGAAAAATAATTAATGACAAAAATCTCAAAAGAAACATGGGAAAAGTATTTTATATATATATACATAAATGTTCGATCAACGCTGGACATAATTTAATTCAATTTAAAATATTACATAGATTATATTATTCCAAGGTTGAATAAATTTTATCCAAATATTTCTCCCATCTGTGATAAATGTCTTTCTCAAAATGCCAATATTACACACTCATTTGTCTCTTGTACTAAACTTTATAAATTTTGGGGTGACATATTTGATATATTCTCAAAGCTATTTAAAATAAAAATTGAACCTAATACTGAAATGATTATATTTGGAGTAAGTGGAGATGGGAACAAATTAAATACACACCAAATCTAATTTTTCAATTATGGGTTAATTTTTTTTTAATTTTTTTTTGTTTATTTTATTAGAAGTTAATACAGCACAAAACAGTACAGTGGAACCTAATTTTAGGTGCCAACTATGTAATACCGTAATCCATTCTATGTACAACCTCTAGTTTTATGTTATAAGAAGGAAGTAAGCAGGACAAGAAAAATAAAATAATAGAAAGGAGAAAAAGTGGAAAAATAGATGGTAGAGAGTAGAAAAACGTGAAGTGTGTATATAAAAAATAAAAGAAGGAAGAGAGAAAGTGGAAAGTAGAAATAGAAGAGAAGGCCCCTTAAAAGAGAATTTTTCAAATCTGTATACGGAGATGTAGATCTATCCGCGTCATGAACTGAAATCAGCAATCCTTACGGTACCGCTGCATCACATGATTCCAAAAAGTCGATGAAAGGAGACCAACTCCTTAAGAATTGGTCATATTTATCTATTAGTCGGAGTCTCATTTCTTCAAGGCGTGCTATGTCCATCATATTCCTAATCCACATTTTAACAGTTGGTGTGGTTGTATTTTTCCAAAATTTAAGTATCAATTTCTTTCCAATTATTAACCCATAATTAAAAAAAACATTTTGATCTTTATTTAAATTGGTATCTTCTCCTATTATTCCAAATATAATCCATTCCGTTTTGGGTTCTATTCTTGACTTGAAAATCTTTGTAAATATATCAAATATATATCACTCCAAAATTTATTCAACTTTGTACATCCTACAAATGAATGTGTTATATTAGCGTTTTGAAACAAACATTTATCGCATCTGGGAGAGACGTTTGGATAAAATTTATTCAACCTCGTTTTTGAATAATATAGTCTATGTAATAATTTGAATTGAATTAAATTATGTCTTGCATTAATAGAACAGTTATGTGTATTCATCAAATACTTTTCCCATCTATCCTACGAGATCTTTATCATTAGCTCATGTTCCCAATCTTCCCTTAATGCTTCTGTTGAGGGTGATTCTCTATTTAATATATTATTATAAAAGTATGATATTAATTTTTGTGAATCAGCCTTAATATTCATTGCTTCTTCTAAAGGATCTAAAAATATAGTTTGAAATCTATGTGTATATTTCTTCATAAAGTCACATACCTGTATATATTTAAAATATTGGTTATCCTTCAATTTAAATTTTAATTTTAATTGTTGAAATTATAAAAGTTTGCCCACTTCATACATATCCCCTACTTTCCTAATCCCTAGTCTATCCCATTGTTGATATGTGTTGTCGATGAGAGAAGGTTTGGATGCGGGGTTGTTCAATAGTGGGGTTAGTACTGATAAATTATTTAATTTCAAGGATACTTTTATTTGTTTCCAAATTCTTATTATATTGTGAATAATTGGGTTCTTCTTATATATTATACTATTCAATTTTATCGGTGAGAGCAGGATCGTTCCTATATCGTGCGGATAACACTCCTCTTTCTCCATTCTTATCCACTCCAACTGCTGAGTGGAACTATCCAGCCAGTATATTATGTTCTTAATATGCACTGCCCAGTAGTAATATATAAAGTTAGGTAATGATAAACCCCCAACTTCTTTAGATTTGCACAAATGCTTTCGTTGAATTCTATGTGTTCTGTAGTCCCATATAAAATTAGTGATAGTGGAATCTAATTTTTTGAAAAAATATTTTGGAATATATATTGGGATCGCTTGAAACAAATATATTAATTGTGGTAAGAAAGTCATTTTTATAGCGTTAATTCTACCTATCAATGAGAGCGGAAGCGTTTTCCAAAATGTAATCGTATCATTCAATTATGGGTTAATAATAGCAAAAAAACTCATACTTAAATTTTGGAAAAATGTTAATATACCAACATTTAAAATGTGGATCAGTAATATGTTGGACACAGCACATTTGGAAGAAATGAGACTCCTCCTAATAGACAATCAAGACCAATTCTTAATTAGTTGGTCCCCATTTATTGATTTCTTGGTTTCATGTGGTGCCATAGTATCATGAAAATTAAAAGTTTCAGGTATGGGTGAAAGACGATTCAGAATATAAAAAAATAATCTCCTTGTGGCGATTGAATAATCTCCCTCCTGCTCTCCTTCTTCACTTACTCCTTTTTTCACTATTTTCTTTACCTGTTTTGCACTCACGCTCACCAGTTTCTTTATATGTTTTTCACTCGCGTATCGTTCACTTTCTACAACCTCTTTTTCAAAGGTTCAAAGGTTCAAAGGTTTTCCTTTTTCTCTTCTTACTTTTCTCTTTAAAAAAAAAGGATGTTGTACAGAGAATGGAATCAGTTAACATAATATTTGTATCACTGTATTGTACTTCTAATAAATAAATAATGAATAAAAAAAATCATGTATTTTAAACACCATTGATCCGTGTACATTGTGTATATTTAACACCATTTATCCTGTATTTTAAACACTATTTCAAATCAGCTTAAACACAAGCCGATTCGGGACCACCGCTGCTTGGACGTCCTGAATCGGCCGCCTCCTACCGGAGACCGGGGCCTCATGATGTTATAGGCTGGGTCGGCGGTTGGAGCTTTTCTCCGGCGAGGAATCCCAGACTCCACGAGGGAAAGTGCACGCTGCCCCCACGACTAGAAGCTCTGCACACCGTGGCTTCAGGGTGTTATAGTCCGCGGGGCCAGCACTCAGAGCAATTCTTCTGGCAACCCCCGGCTCCGCAATCTGAGCTATAGGAAGAGATCGGCCTCAAGATGGAAAGTTATAACTCTTCACTCCCAGTACTACACAAAAGTATCCACATTTTGAGCTGTGCACTCCAAACTCTTCACTGCCCTTCCTTTGTTTCATTGTCACTCACTATTATTCAGCTGACCCTTATTGTATTGTACTTCGCATCTAACTAATTAAAAAGTGGATGGAAACAGTGTGATCCACAACCTTATTTTACTTTTGCCCATTTTTTCCCCTCAAAGACGATTTACCCATTTTCCATATTACATTTTATCAAATTAAAATGAAGTAAGTTTGCCCATCTTGTGAATTCGGATCTCGGTCTGATAAATGTTTGTAATCAGAACCTAGCTTACAGCCGTATGCTAACAGCATTTATCTTGCTTAACTATCAATAAAATGTTCCAAAGATAATTAGTTAGTCTACAATTTTCTCTTGTTCACTTCAATATATTACAATACAAAATAATACTTCAAGACGAGTACAGCAATTCTTCACACAACTCAAATTCTTGCACCAATGCTGCCTTGATATTTACAAGATAAAAATATAACCTTTACTTTTAAATATATTATAGAATCTGTCTTCTGGCTTACTTCAAATTGTTTTGAAAAATAATGTCACCAGAAATTGTTGAAACAGTACTGTTGCATCCTAGTAAATTTGCTATGTGCTCAGACGACAAAATTATTTTTCAGCACAGTGTCTAACAGCTCTGGGGGAAACTATCAAGTATAATGCTGAAAGGAGCTTGAACTGTGTATTAAAAGCTAGGTTGTGGGATGAATATGGAATATGGTACATTCATAGTTCCCAATTTAACCGTAGAAGGAACATCATGAAGACAGATTACAAAACACTTACCTGCTGCAGTTGTATAAAATGCACTTCTGTTATCAGCAATAGAGTCCTGTGCATTAGTGTCCATGGGCTACGTGTCTGGAGGAATAAAGTTCAAAGGGTTAGTGATTATTGAAACCATTATTACCAGAGCAGGGATCATTGATGATGATGGCATGCTCCTGTCCATTCGTCCTTTCTGTTTTTCCAAACATCTCACCACCATTTATTGTCTGTAAGATTCAGATTGGTTTAGCAAATCCCTCTCGTTTGCAGCCACACCTCATCTTGACCTTAGCAATGTATCCCTCTCATCCAGGAAAACAAGAAATCCCAACTGCGATGGATCAGTTAGAATATGGAGGATCTCACCACTCCATATGTAGTTTAGGAGAGATCTGTGAGGCCTGTGTGTGGAAAGTCACTGAGCAGTCAGGCCAGAAGAAGAAAGGGTAGCTCAGATTATGCTTTTCTGGAGTGTAATGTTGCATAACAGGTCTGCATCAGAGAACAGGTGAGAGCTAGGGTGGGTCAGTCTATGGACCAAGGCTGAAGGGCAAGCTTACTGAGATGCTTAAGATATTGGCAATCTTGCCTAAAAGCCTGTGTGGGAAGTCTTAGAGTAGTATGGAAAGTCCTGCTCCAACTCTGCAGAGGACCTTGTGCAGAGCCCAGTCTATTCTTGTTCACATGGAAACTGTGATTAGTTCCATGCTAACATTTGCAGAAGGCCTAGAGCTGCAGAATTAGGCTCACCTAAATTAGGAGAGCTTCCTTTGAACTATAGGAGAAGCAATCCAATATATGAACACTGAAGGCTGTAATCTAGCATTGAAGCTCAGCTATCTGCCATCTTGAAGAATAGATTCTTATATCAAATTCCTTCTCATTTGATCTCCACTGCCAATTAGGACTTACCTTCAGATTCCAACTTCCTGCTGCCTATTGTGCTGGACAGATAGCAGGATCACAAGCAAATCATCCACTTTGTGTCCAAGAAATGTTATCAGTGCTGAACCACTATCTATCTCTTTGATGTCTTGACTGGGCTTTGCTGGCTTTACCTTGCACTAAACAGTATTTACTTATCATGTATCTATACACTGTAATTGGATTGATTGTAATCATGTATGGTCTAATCGCTGACTGATTAGCACTCAACAGAAAGCTTTTTTACCTCAGTACACGTGACAATAAACTAAACTGAAATGCAGAAACCTTCATCCTTGTCTAAACAATAAAACTTAGCTGATAGAGCAGGTTCACAACAAGTCCCATCAATTCAGGGAACTTTCCTTCAGCCGAGTGCACAATAAAGTTGGCAGGGAATTAAGGATCCCTTAATTTGCACATCAGCTGGTCTGCTTCTTCCTATTCAGATCCAGTCTCTAATCTGGCACATACTATGAATAAGGCATATGTAAGCTTCCTGATTTGGAAGGCCAGACATTAAAATTAGCATTGCATGTCACTGCTGCATATTATATGTAGTTCCAGTTTATGTGCCCATGCCTCAACCATGCAATTCAAAGCTGACAGTAACAGGAGGCATAATATGATTGCAATTCACAATCAAAATTATGCATAGGTGGTACATGTGACAACAAGTATACACCATTGTGCAACAGTATTTTTACACAGTTTAAAGATTTATTTTGATCCATTTTGGTGCTTCACCTTTTATTTCCCTTTGTTTTCATTTAGTGTAATGATCAGATTAGTTATCCTACGACAGGTTTTACACAGCTCCTCGTCCTCATTATTTTTGATCCCTATTATCTTAAAAATAATGTTGTCTCAGTTTTTTGGACACACTTATTAATCACTGCAGTGTAGCAAGTACAATGACTGGTTTTCTCATTCAGAGATATCCCTCATCTTTCCACATTTTTCTCCGTGGCTGTTTCATTACTCTCTTTACCTCTTCCAAAGTAGTTTTTTTTTCATCCCAGAGATTCATTTCATTCTTGGAGTACAGATTGGGAATTGCATAATTAATTATTTATTCCATGCTTTGGATACCCCGGCAGGAAATCGTAGCTTCCATCTGCCTCCATTCTTGGGGGCTGGCAAGCTCCTACCAGTGAAACTCTTCTGTGTGCACCTGCACATGTACCATGAAGCCATTTGGTAAGTGGCTAATGAAGTAAAACCTGGATAAGTTGAAGAGTTCTATGTGATTAATTGCATTCTTCTAATGCTGATAATGTACGTTTTTATGCATCTAAGTCAAGCAAACGGTGAACTCAAAATAACACAGCATTCATATTTTTAATGCTGAGATTTAATTTAAAGAAATGTAAGCTTCCACCAAAATTAAGAGATGGGGAGGAATAGGTCATTCGTTAATGTAATTTTCCATTTGATCAAAATTATCAAAAATATCCATCCACTTGAATCACTCATGAAGAGTACAATGGCTTCAGGCATCGACACATTAAGTGTGTGTTAATAGTCTGTTAAAATGAGAACAAGAATGGTGCATGGGCTAAGGGGAACTGTTCATACCCCTTTTAATCATTTGGCCAACTATTTAAATCCATGCCCTTTGGCATTTCACCTCTCTACTCAAAGAGACTCTACTTTAAAAAAATATATATTTAGTTTGCCTAGCCCCCTCATTATTAAGGCTCGGTTAAGATGCATTTTAATCTTGTTCTGAAGAAAGCAATCATAGCTTATCCAAGTAGACAGTGGCCGAGGTGCTTTTTCGTTTCATTTCATGACCCACATCCCATATCTACCTGTATTTATAACATATTATGTAAAAATATTATAGAAATCATATCTGGAACTCACCAAGAAAAAAACCTGCACATATTTTTAAAATATGGAAAAAACCCTCAAATTTTCCGAGTAGCAATTGTCCAATCAAAGCATGTTTGACATTGTTTCAGGCTAGCTAGGAGAGCACTAGGATCATGGTGGAGAGGAAGGTTAGTGCAAGAGGTTTTAACTGTCAAAACAATAATACAAATAACCTCACATGATTATCTACACCATGATAAACCATGACAGTATGATTGATGATTATTCTGAACTTTCAGAAAGTTGTCATCTAGTTTTTGCAAGAGAGTGAACTGCAGATCACTGTGCATACATACATTTGAAAGAGTTCAACTTTGAGGAAGACTCTGGATAAGAACATTTTGAATACCCAACTGTCCCAAAGTAACAATGTTCTCCAAAAAGTAGACCGGTCCAAGATGATTATTCTTATGAGATTGTAGTGTTTTCTTTCATACATCGTGTGTACTGATATAAACAAATATAAATTTAATGGTTCTGTTTGTAAACTAGCCATTAATGGCATACCCACCTATGAAACCTAAACCAAAAGATTGGGAAAATAAATGATTATATAAACTTTTGCTGTTTAGTGTGTCCAAGTTTGAATTGATACAAACCCGGTAGCAAGGAATACAACACATCTCATCGATTACCGTAGGATGAGAAAGATCTGCCTGTTCATTTCAGTTACAGCGAGCACGGTGGTTGGATCGATTTTAATCAACAGGTTCCTGGCAATGCAATGAGGAATGATCTCACTGTACAGAGAGGGGATACACCTCACCATGACCCCAAAATGTACCACGGGTCGTGCTTCATTCTCCGAGATGGGTTGGGAGACATCCCGAGGTCAGGTGGTGATTGAGTCTGCTAAGACTTAATGAACAGTGTTCTTACTTATCCAGATCAAGTCCAGCGATCCTGGACACTGGTTCATGCAAAGTACCTAAAACAAAGTTACTTTCCCCTATTAGACGCACGATGCTGAAGTAACTCAGCGGGACAGGCAGCATCTCTGGAGAAAAGGAATAGGTGACATTTGGGGTCGATTCCTTCCTCAGACTGAGAGACACAGATATCTTTAGTTTCTCTCTCCCCTCAATCTTAAACTGAAGAAGGGTCTGGACCCAAAACGTCACATAGCTATTTTCTCTAGCGATGCTGCTTGACCTGCTGAGTTACTCCAGCAAGTGTGTCTACCAGAGCAGCCACATAGAGTAATATACAGCTACCTATTATTGAGCATAAGGGGGAGCTGTTACTTTTTCTAATTAGCTTCATTAATTAGTGTGCAACTTTTTGCACTGACGAGTTGTGAATTCCTTCTCAATGATATTTTATCTAAATCTGTGTCAAATTTCAAGTAGATATCAGACATGGGTCAAGAAAGTTAAATTCTAGACACATTTCCGATGTTCAGCCCATGGTCTAAAGCTTTTTCTTAGCTGCAGGTTTCCATAACAGGCAACATCCCTATAAATGTACTCACTCTTTCTGGTCCAATCACATCTTTTCAGCAATGAACATTTACTGTTAACCATATGCATCCTAAATTCAATACCGATAACACATGTATCAAATGCACCATGCTCATTTAACCTTCTTGTTAACCTCATCACATCATGTAACCAAATTAGTCAGGCATGATCTTCCCTTACCAAATTCAAGATGGCTGTCCCTGATTAATTTATGCCCTTTTAAATGAAGGTTTATACTGTTATAGATAATTGCTTCCAATAATTTGCCCCATTTATTATCCCATTGATTGTTTCATGGTTGTGTGGTTTAACACCAACATCTCCATCATCCCTTTCTTAAGAACAGATGGTCAAAAAAAAAAACAACTAATCCACAACTCTCCACCTATTTTAATTCC
Source organism: Leucoraja erinaceus (assembly GCF_028641065.1). Taxonomy (NCBI): domain Eukaryota; kingdom Metazoa; phylum Chordata; class Chondrichthyes; order Rajiformes; family Rajidae; genus Leucoraja; species Leucoraja erinaceus. The sequence continues at coordinate 129,291,761 of NC_073377.1, read as the reverse complement.
AAATAGGCCCAAGTCTTTCTTCTTGGCTTTTACATATCTTGGAGTCCAGGTCTATAACTCCCTGAAAGTGGCAAAAGAAATATATAAGGAAGGCTGATGGAATGTTTGCATTAATTGGTTGGGGCATTGGGTAGAAGAGTCAGGTCGTCATGCTGCAGCTTTGTGGGACTTTGGTCGAGTATTGTGTGTAGTTCTGGTCACTCTGGCCGCCCATTACAGGAAGGATGTGGAGGGTTTGGAAAGAGTACAGAGGATGTTTACCAGAACTATGCCAATTTTAGGGAATATTACTTGCAGGGAGAGGTTGGACAGATATGCATTGTTTTCTTTGAACCCCCAGAGTTTGTGAGAAGGCCTTACAGAAGTATACTGAAATATGAGAGTTGTAGATAGGGCAGACAGTCAGAACCTTTTTTTCCAGAATGGAAAAATCAAATACTAACGGTGAGAGGGATAAAATTTAAAGGAAATGTGCAGGGCAAGTTTTTTTACACAAAGGCTGGTAAGTGCCTGGAAAGCACTGACACAGATGGTGGCTAAGGCAGATATGATAGTGTAATTTAAGAGAGTTTTGGAATGGCATATGGATATGCAGGGCATGGAGAGATATGAATTATGTGCAGGCAGTTAAGATTTAGTATTGGCATCACGTTTGGCACAAACATTGTTCCTGTCCTGCACTGTTCTATGTTCCATGTAAAATGTATGCGGATTCCGCTGACATTAGCTTGCCAATACTTTGCATACCCTTCTCTCTGCTTGCCTCGTATCCTTTTTAATTTCACTCCCTCATTTACCATATTCCTTTAGATTTTTTGCTCAATATTGGGTATCTATCACCAATGTGTTCAATGTAACATCATCATTCCTATCTTTGAATTTCATCTTGGGTTGTCCCACTGTTCTTTTTCAATCCCACTCGGATTTATCTTACAAAGTCATTGGTATCTTATTTATTGGAAGTCATTCCATAAATTGGTTACTTCTTGATTTCAAGCTGCACATTTTAATTACTCAAAATCGATCTTTTTGATTGAAACTTTGACTAAGATTCTAAAGCTTGTTCATCCCCCATCTGTAACATATCTTTTACATCATGACAATATGTAAATGCAATCACTGATGAAGTTTCACATTATATTAAACATTTTTCTGTTATATTGAGCATCAACTCTGTATAACTCCCATGTTAGAAGTTAAGATGTGGGAATTCTGCAAATAACTATTCAGTTGTTTCTAACAAGCAAAAATTCTATTAACATAGGACAGGTTAGTTAATGTAGGTCAAATCAATTCACTTCCAGCAGAAACTTTAAGTGCATGGGCAATCAAGACTTCATTAATACTAGCATCCAAAATTGCTGCTCTTTAACCCAAGTTATAGTTCTGAGGCTTAGGGAAAATTAAAGTTTTCAAAAAATTACACATTTTAATGATTAAAAATAGCACCTATTTAAAATCTACAGATGTACTGCACCACCAAAGAAGCTAACAGTGCAGGAAGGGCCCATAAATTATCATGTACAGTACCTCGTTCGCCATCCATCCTCCCCCTTAATTTCCAAATAAACTCCGGATTTAATAAGGAGAGTTTGTTTAAATCCCATGAGTTTTCACAAGTTCACAAGTTCTATAACTTGTGAGTAGAATTAGGCCATTTGGCCCATCATGGCTGATTCAATCATGGCTGATCTCTGCCTCCTAATCCCATTTTCCGGCCTTCTCCCCACAACCCTTGACATCTATTCCAATCAAGAATTTGTCTATCTCTGACTTAAACGTATCCACTAACTTGGCATCTGTGGCAATAAATTCCATAGATGAATTATGCTCTGACTAAAGAAGTTCCTCCTTACCTCCTTTCTAAAAGAGCACCCTTTAATTCTGAGGCTATGATCTCTGTTCCTGGACTCTCCCACTAGCGGAAACAGAATTTTCAAATCAACTCTATGCCTTTCATTATTCTGTAAGTTTCAATGAGGTCCCCCCTCAACCTTCTAAACTCCAGTGTCAAACGTTCATCAAATGCTAATCCACTAATTCCTGGGATTAGTCTTGGAATCCTCCTCTGGACCCTCTCTAGAGTCAGCACATCCTTCCTCAGATATGGAGCACAAATCTGCTCACAATACTCCAAATGAGGCCTGAGCAGTGACTTATAGAGCCTCATGGCCCTGTCCCATGGTATGAGTTCATTCCAAGAGCTCTCCCGAGTTTAAAAAAAATCAAACTCGTGGTAAGCACGGAGAATGAACGTAGCGGGTACGTCAGAGCCCGTGGACGTCTCTTAGCAGCTCATAACGCTAATGGCAGGTACTCGGGAAGACTCACTAATGGCAGGTAAGCTCGGGAAGACTCGTGAAGATTTTTCAACATGTTGAAAAATGTCCACGAGAGCCCCGAGTACCAATGAGCGGCCATTACCGTAAATCTCCGAGTTCGAATCAGGGCAAACTCAGGAGAGCTCTTGGAATGAACTCGTACCGTGGTACAGGACCATTAGCATTACACGCAATTCCCCAATCTTGAGACAACAGCCTTGCAAAATTCACCTCTATTCCTGCAGCTGATTCCTTAATTTAACTAAACTTGGTGTAATGTATTTGTGCTCCTGTGCAATTTAGCCCAAGTTTATTATCGTTCTTGACAAGAACCTTTGTATGAGTTGTCATTGTTTACCCTAAATTTTCCCACCTGTTCAGAAGACCTTCACAAAATGAATAGATACACATTTTAATGACTAATTACATGTGTGGAATAATAAACAAACACATTTTGGTTTCCACATATGTAATGACAGCTGCTGTACGGCAAATAAAATAAAATCTTTTCCCCATTATTTATGTTTGTGTGATGCCCATCATTTTAATATTTTAATATTTTAGCCACTATATGTAATTCTGCTTCTGATAGTTTATTCATTGTTCCACTTCATTAGCATAAAAGCAATTTGGCCCATCCTTAAACCTCTCTCAGTCTTATTTGAATCTTTTACCATTGTTTACTATCTTTATCACATATATCATTATCTTCCTTTTTATTTGCAACACTGTTTGCATGCACAAATTGTCAGTATTCTGCTGTTGCCAAAAATACAACTATGAGATATCCACTTCAGTGAGATGGAAAATAAAATTGTTAATAATCCACTTGATGTGATTATATGTAGAACAATGTAAAATTGGATGTCATTGTGGGTTGTGAGTAGGATGCAGAGAGGTTTCTAGAGGATATAGATGGTTAAGTGAATAGGTGAGAAACATGGCAGGTGGAATATAATGTGGAAAAGTATGAGGTTATTACCGTTGGCGAGAAAATTGAAAGCTGGAGTACTTTTTAAATGGTGAGAGATTAAAAGGTGTTGATATCCAGAGAGACCTGTGTGTCCTTGTACATAAATCACTAAAAGTTAACACTCAGGTACAGCAAATAATTACATAAGGCAAACTGTGTATTGGCTTTTATTGTAAGAGCATTTGAGTAAAAGAGTATCAATTATAGAGAGCCCTGGTGAGACAGCTATGTACAGGTCTGAACTCCCTACCTGAGGAAATGCAAAAAGTTCCAAGAGAATGATTCCTAATGGCAGATTTATTCTCAGTAAGAAAAACATTTCCTGAATTTAGTAAAACAATAGGTGATCTAATTAAAATATACAAAATAAATATAGGGCTTGAGAGGCTGGATGCAATAATGCTGGCCATTTTTTCTAGAACTAGCAATAATACTCTTAAGTAAGGGATTGTAGTTTATTTACCCAAAGGGTTTTTAGATAGACACAAAAAGCTAGTGTAACTCAGAGGGTCAGACAGCATCTCTGGAGAAAAGGAATAGGTGACCTTTCAGATCGAGACCCTTCTTCAGACTCCTTGGAATTCACTATTCAGTAGGGCTTTGGAGAATCTGGTGTTGACTCTTCTTCAGAAAGAGATTGCTAGGTCTATGTTAGAAAATAATTCAAAAGATTTGAGTGTTAGTGCAGAAAAGTGGAACTCAGGTAACAATCAACCATAATCTTATTGCACGGTGAAGCGGACACACAATGCTCAATAGCCCTCTATTTCCTATGTTCGGGTGATACAAATAACTGAATTTGCACCAAATATAAAGATCAGAGAGAAAACTATATTAAGCAGCATTGGTGTGTGCCAAAAATGTAAAAACATATTTTAGCAGAGTAGAATGTTTGCAGGCTACTTCAAATGTGCTCTTTTCTCATCAAGACCAGTACTATTGGTTCACATTTCCTCAAAATATAATCTTACTCGTTTCCATCCACCCCACGATCTCTAATATCCTCTTCCCCTATGCAATATTTAACTGTAAGCATCATACCTGCCTTTGCCATCATTCTGCCTCTAAATTGCTTCAATCAAATATCTACCTTGCAGCACAATCATTGCCTTGGTCAAGGTCACCAGTGCTACAATTGGCAATGGGATAATGGTTCATTATCACGACATAATGGACAATTCCATTTACCTCTACCCTCTCTCATCTGTATGACATTCATCTAGTTTGGTTTAATACCATCTCTTATCTTTAACTACTCTCTTGGTACTGCACAAAATATGATTTAAGGTCTCTATTAAACTTTCTGATATTTCCACATACATGGTTTATATGTGTAATTTATCATAGAAGTTATTATTTTCAATTTCCAAGTAATAACTTTGACGTTAAATGGATGCTGTGAAAGCACTCCCCCCCCCCCCCCCCCCCCCCCCCCCCCCCCCCCCCCCCCCCCCCCCCCCCCCCCCCCCCCCCCCCAATCACCCTCCCCCCCCTCCGTAAGTGGCTAGTAGGACAATTCCAAAGTATTAATGGACAAATATGAGATAAAAGGTTACAGAGAAATGTGGGCAATGGGATAGCTTTACAATGTGATGAATCATCTCCTTCAATATCATAAGGAAAATACATAATATTGAAATATGAAATGAAAATATTGTTTTGATATTTTAATCAAGGTGTTGAATCATTTAAAGTAAATAGTTTAATATTTGTAGGAGAATGCTGAGAAAAATAATAATATTATTATCCCCACCCATAACTTTGCCTATCCAATCCTTCCACAGATAGTGCCTGACTCGCTGAGATACCCCAGCACTTTAGGTTTTGCTCAAGATTCCAGCATCTGTAGTTCCTTGTGTCTCTCTTCTCTCATGTTGTGCTTGTCAAAGTTTCCAGGTCAAATGCTTGCATCAAGGTGAATGTGCATGAATCGGTCTTCATTAGCAGGATGCCAGTGACCTGCACATCGCTGCAATCACAAAGAGAGATCATCGATGTCTCTCCTTTCTCAAAAGTTTGAGGAGATTCAGCATGCCACCAAATACTTGATCAAACCTTTACAGATGCACAGTGGAGAGCATAATGACTGATTGCATCATGGCCTGGTTTGGTAAATCAAATAGCCAAGAAAGAAGGAGACTGCAGAAAGTGGTGGACATTGCCTGGTCTATCGCTGGTACTGACATGCCCACCATTGAAGGGATCTACAATTGCCTCAGGAAGGCAGCGAATACTGGATAACACACAACAAAAAGCTCTTCACTGTACCTGGGTAAACGTGACAATAATCTTAACTAAACTATTATCATCACAGACCCACACCATCTGCTACTATTATGAATAAGGTACAGGAGCCTGAGAAACATTACCTCCAGATTTAAAATATATATATTTTTATCCCATCAAACATCAGGCTCTTGAACCTCCCCTCACAACCCAAACCACAATCCTACCTCAAGCTCCAAACTACTATGGAACGTATAAGTGGCAACATGTACTTTGGCTTTCATTATTATGGTCAGGCCCCTTGTATAACTGTTAATTTATTGTACTATTGTTCATTGTGTACTTATTTAATGTGTTGTTTTGTTAATGTGCCTGTAAAGAATAATTGTTCCTTCCCAAAAGCATATGACTTAGTTCTTGACTGTTGAATGTAAGTAACTGCCTATGCAAAAAGAGGGTGGTGGGTATATGCAATGAGTTGGCAGAGGTGGTAATTGAGGCAGGCACTACAGCAGCATTTAAAAGGCAATTGGACAGGAAAATGGAAAATAAATATTTATAGTGATAGGGGCCAAACGAGGGAAAATGGGATGAGCTTCAATGGGGCATCCTAGACTTTAAACTTGAGACTTTAGAGATGCGGATACATGGCGTGGAAACAGGCCCTTCGGCCTAACCAGCAATAACTGACTACGACACTACATAATGACCTACACCACAAGGGACAAATTTGCAACTTACCAAAGTCAACTAACCTACAAACCTGTACATCTTTGCAGTATGAGAGGAAACCAGAGCACCCTGAGAAAACCGAAGTGGTCATAGGGAAAATGTACAAACTCCATGCAGAGAGCACTCTTAGTCAGTCTCTGGTGCTGTAAAGCAGCAACTCTACTGTTGTGCTGCTATGCTGCCCCTGGTGGATGGCTGCCCAAGGTGGGTGGAAGGCCTGTTTCCATGCTGTATGAATATGGCACTACAAATCATCAAGGCTAGCCACACACAATATTGTTAGCTTTGGCTGGTTGCAGGAAGCAACTGTACGAGCAGGCAGTAAAACCCAATCAGGTATTATAATCATCGGTGCTGCAGTTTATCCCACACATTATCTGATCATTATCACACCTCAATATGTGGGGTGACCTTGTGTGCACAGGTTCACTGCTACATTCTCTATAAAATGACAGTGAGTACATTTTTGTCCATAAAACATTTTAATGCACCTTCCGTGCAATAGATGGTTTTATAATGAAGATAATTGCATTTATTTATTTGTTCTGCAAGAACCGTGAGACCCTTGAAACTAGTACTTGGAATTCATGTTTCCTCCAGCATCAATCACAGTTTTGCCACTGTTGGCTTTTCGCTTGCACTGTAAATAATGACACCACCCTAGAAATCTTTGCAGGGTCATGACAAGGTCAAGGAGATGGGTGGCAAAAAGAAATTCCAGCTCTAATAACTTTTGTTGTCAAATTGCTCTTGCTTCATCCGACTAAGCTCAAAGTAATGTTTTATGTTATCCCTCATTCTACTTGAAGTTTTTATGAGCGCATCAGGCACTATCTCAAAGTCATTCCATAGGTTTTCAAACCTGCTTACACAGCTTTGAGGACGAAAAATGTAATCAGCTATTCCAGATGGCCTTGGGATTACCCTGTTTCCAAGTTGTGTGGTTGATGAAGGGGCAGTTCCATTCCCTGTGATCTGTAAAGGATAAAGCAATATCATTGGTGCCGTTATTACATGGGTAGGGTCTCAGCTTTTGCAATGAGACAATCCCACTACTGCAAGGCAACAACATTTCCCCGAAGGCTTATTGATATTAAATCAAATGGCAGAGTGTCAGATTTATTGTTGTTTTGAAACTCAGCCTTTGAGTCAAGTTAATTGTTTGTAAATCAACAGGGACATGTGACAACAAAATGCTGGAGTAATTCAGCGGGTCAGGCAGCATCTCTGGAGAGAAGGAATGGGTGACGTTTCCAGTCAAGACCCTTCTTCAGTCTCGACCCGAAACCTCACCCATTCCTTCTCTCTCGAGATGCTGCCTGACAAGCTGAGTTACTCCAGCATTTTGTGTCTATCCTCGATTTAAACCAGTATCTGCATTTTTTTCCAACACACCGACATGTGTACACCGCCTCTTCATGTCAGTGATGACAGTGAGGTTCCTTGCCCTTTGTGCTTATTGCTTATTTTGTCTCTTTTCTTTATTTCCAGTTATTATACCAGAGCTTGGTACAAATTAGCAAACACTTCATGCCAAAATCAACCATACTCTCAAAAGTTTGTGGTTTCCTGACTGAGCTGTTCAAATATCTTTTCATGTGAAAAAGTGTTATTTTTCATCCTCCGCACTCAATAATTTATAACTAACTAATGACACAAAGTGACAAACAGATAATTGTACTCAAAGCTGCAATACTGAAAGACAGGACAGTTAATCTATGCATGGTGAGGTCCTACAATTAGTAGAAAAAGAAATAAATAGATTTAAGTAAGCCAATTTGGCTGCCATGAACATTGATTATAATGCAGATTAAATCCAGTCAATTGAAAAACATGTAGGCAACGTGCCAACTATTGTATTACCTTCCCATCACCCTCCAAAATTGCTTGGAGTTGATCATTAGCAGAAAACTCCAAAAACAGCCAACATCATCATTGGCCATCAGCCGTTAAAAATGATATACTTGCATCTCTTAAAGGTAGAGACAGAGATGCTTTTTCCCCCATATCCCTTGATTCCTTCAGCCCGAAGAGCTCAATCTAACTCCCTCTTGAAAACAAACAGTGAATTGGCCTCCATTCCTTCTGTGGAAGAGAATTCCACAGATTCACAACACCCTGCGTGAAAAAGATTTTTCCCATATCAGTACTAAATGGCCTACCCCTTAATTCTTAAACTGTGACCCCTGGTTCTGGACACCCCCACAACATTGGGAACATTTTTCCTGCATCTAGCCCGTCCAATCCTTTAAAAATGTTATGAATTTCTATTAGATCTCCTCTCATCCTTCTAAATTCCAGTGAATACAAGGCTAGTCGACCCATTCTTTCATCACATGTCAGTTCCGCCATCCCGGGAATTAACCTGGTGAACCTACGCTGCACTCCCACAATACCAATAATATCCTTCCTCAAATTAGGAGACCAATACTCCAGGTGCAGTCTCACCAGGGTCCTGTTCAACTACAGTAGATCCTCCTTGCTCCTAAACTCAAATCCTCTCGCAATGAAGGCCAACATGGCATTAGCTTTCTTCACTGCCTACTGTACCTGCATGCATACTTTCAGTGATTGATGTACAAGCACACTCATGTCTTGTTGCACCTCTCCTTTTCCTAATCTGACACCATTCAGATAATAATCTGCCTTTGTGCAAATAATCTAACCTCACATTTATCCATATTATACTGCATCTGCCCACTCACCCAACCTATCCAAGTCACCATGCAGCCCCATAGCATCCACCTCGCAGCTCACACTGCCACCCAGCTTTGTGCCATCTGCAAAATTGGAGATGTCACATTTAATTCCTTTGTCTATATTGTTAATATTTAAATTACCACGTCTAAATCGTTAATTAAAATGGTTGGAACTGAATACAGTTCAATAAAATCACAAAAAGCTGGAGTAACTCAGCAGGACAGGCAGCATCTCTGGAGAGAATGAATGGGTGACACCCTTCATCAGGCTGGTTAGGGATGAGGAAAACGTGTGGGATGCATGCATATTATTTTAAGAAATAAAGGGTGGCACGGTGGCGTAGTGGAAGAGCTACTGCCTTACAGCGCCAGAAACCCGAGTTTGATCCTGATTATGACTGCTGTTTGTATGGAGTTTGTACGTTCTCCCTGTGACCTGCATGGGTTTTCTCGACATATTCGGTTTCCTCCCACACACCAAAGACGTACAGGTTTGTAGGTTCATTGATTTTGCTATAAATGTAAAAATTGTCCCTTGTGCGTAAATAGCAGTGTTAATGTGCGAGGATCGCTGGTCGTTGCGGACTCATGGGCCACAGGAACAGTTTCCACGCTGTATCTCTAAATTAAACTAACTTAAAATAAGGGTAGCTTAAAAATGGGGATCTTTTTTTACAGAATTTGATGTCTGTTATTTCTATTCAATTAGTGGCCAACAGCATGTTCACATTTATAGACCCAACCATGATGCAGTCTTGTCCAGTACTGTAGCTTCATTTTATCACAATAAGTAGCCTTCCGACATACTGTGGGATTTCGTAAAATATAATATATAGAACTATACAGCACAAGAATTGGACGTTCAGCGCACAATATCTGTGCTGAACTTGATGCCAAGACCAACTCTTATCTGCCTGTACATAATCCATATGCCTCCAATCCCTGCATGTCCATATGCTTATCAAACAGGCTCTTCAATGCCACTATCATACTGTATCTTCCACAATCAGCAACCCTGGCAAGCCTCCTATGTTCTTACCACCCTCTGTGTAAAAAAAAAAAATGTCCCGCATGTCCTTAAAAACTTTCCTCCTCTCACCTTAAAGCTATGCCCTCTCATATTTGATTTTCCCATCCTGGGAAAAAGGTTTTGACTTTCTACCCTATCTATGCCTCTCATAATTTTGCATTCAGACTGCTGCCAGCAAGGTTAGACTGCTGCCATCTAGCTATGTATTGTAGTTGGATCACAGGGTTGAACAATGTGGCCTCCAATAGATTAATGATGATATCATGATTGCCAACATTGCTGAAGCATCACACAGAGTGGATTGGATGTGGAACACAAACTTACTTTTCCTTCTCTGAAAGATAGCATTTGATCTTCTACCCTGAGTTACGCCACATTGTATAGGTAGGTTACAAAATTTTGAGATTTTAAAAATCAAGTCTGCAATTTATCCCATCAGATAAAGCATAAAAAGAAGTTTAATTTGATACCTAATTCACTTTCATATCTTCAGTATTAAAAATGTTATGGCCATTTTCATACTGGGAAATTAGCATCTTGTTTGCTATTGATTTTCCATTGACTTAACACAAAAGCTGTGATCAAGGACGGTCAAAAGCCCATAACTTTCTTAAAAATTAATAGAACTGAAAAATGTTCAGTTATTATAGATTGAAGCATTCTGAAATAAATATGAAACAATCTTACTTGGATGACCTGAAATGAAAGCATATAATTAGTTAGTTCCCAATTGTAGCTAATTACAAAATTCAATTACTAGATCTAAACATCTATCCATTTCTTAAGAAAATATTAACATTTTTAAATAGCCTAATAGGCCTTTCTCACGGGGCGACTTGACGCAAGATGTAACCAGAGTGAAGTGGTCGTGGTCTAGCACGATATCACATGATATAACGGGGGGGTAGATAAAGAGTTCCCACGGTACTCGGCATTTCTTTTATTTGTGCGAGTGACTTGTCCGTCTCCCGAGCTTTCCCGTTAAATCTTGAATGAACATTGTGAACTGTGAAGTGTAATAAAATCATCATGTGGCACAAATGATGTCACTTTTTTTTCGCACACTATAAATATCCTCCCTTGGTTGAATTGGCTCATTTGGAGACATGCCGATACTAAGTAGTTTCGAGTACCGGATGGTTTTTTTTTCATTGACGCGCTGTATGCAGCAGCCCACTATGTGCATCGAGGATGCTTGCGTGAAGGCAGAAGGGTGAGATTAATTAAAAAGAGGAATTAAGAGGTAGCCGACCACAGGAACACTACTGCATGTTAGCAGAAATGCATAGCAAATAAGCTGACTTTCTAGTGTTGTCCTCTGAAAAGTGCTTCCTATAAGATGTTCGTCCGCAAAACCTGCCATTTAGCACATTGCATTGTCCCTTTTAATGCCTGAGTTTGGGCTTGTTGCGGAGGTTAATTAATATAATGTGTTTAAAATAATCTAGCGTGCCTCATTTGTTGATTTTCGTGTTTGCGAGGCCCTTTTATAGACAAATGTTTGGTGTGATGCACCTTCTCTCAATATGTGCAAGTCGTCTTTTTATATTGTCAAATAGGAATAAAGACTTTGTCTCACATTTACCGTACTGATTGGCTTATTTTATTTTCTACAGAGAGGTGAAACTTTCAAACGTTTAAATTGTTAATCAATTGATGGACCTGAACACCCAAAAATGAAAATAAATGAAAATGTGATTATATCACCTCCCTTCAACTATTTTGTGTTTCACCATGAGAGGGGTTATAACATTAGAGACATTCATCTTGTAGTGATGTGTTAATGAAGAATTGCAGACATCAAGCTGATAGTAAAAAATATATTTATTTAACAATGAGGTAAACAAGCACTGACAATCAAACTGCTAAGGTAAATGCTTTATCACACTTCAGGGTATTATAAAATGTGGAGCTACCAACAGAAAAAAAGTAATGCCCAAGAGGAAAAGACACACATATTAACATACAGACATTTAAAAAGGACTCTAGATGTCACACCAAATGTTGAGTGGCCAACAACTAAAATAAACTAAAACTAAAACAGTTACTTAAACACCACATAAATAATTCTCACCGTCCGAGGGTTAACTGGAGTCATTGAAGTCAGCCCCTTATTGAAATGGTGTTTGTGCATGGCCCTCTCCGTAAACAAAAGGCAAAGGTGAATTTCTAGCAGGCTGCTGCTCTGTAAACATCAGTGGTGATGGTGAGTGTCTCTAGAAGGAAATTAAGAAGTACATGTGAAAATTTTCTTATGGACCATAAGATTGCGGGACCTTTCATTAAAGTCCCTTTTAAACATTTGAGTTCTTTTCTTGAATCTCATTAAGATAACTCATGAATAAGTTGTTGTCCATATGCGGATACAAATCTTTATTTTTTAAATTCAATCCCACAAAACACAATTGTTTACCTGTTCAGCACGGAATGGTGTATGTGCTCCCATTGCACGCGGCAATCCATATGTCCTATCTGTATACTGTATACAATGAGGTGGGACGTCCTCGATGGACACGTTCCATTGGCGATATTGAGAACACCTTTTTTACTCACCTTATGTCTCCTCTGTCAAGCTTCCGGGTTTACCGTTCGCAGGAGTTCCCACGGTAACCGCAAGAGTTATTACGGATATCACACGGATGTCGCACTGGCCACTACGTTCATAAAATGTTGCAATGCTCAACTACAAGTGTACAAGTCACTCTTGGAGAAATTCAAGCATGCTTGCTTGAATTTTCTCCCGAGTCACCAAGTTACACAATTACCTGCCGTTAGCGCCACGGTGGTCCACGAATGCCGTACTGTTATCGCACGAGGTTCCCACGATGTTAAACTCTGGTTACCTCTTGTGTCAAGTCGCCCCGTGAGAAAGGAGTTTAAGTGTTCAAATAACATTCACACAATTATTCACAATATAACATGATTTTTAAATCTCATTGTCATGCAGTTATAGGCCAAATGGAAGGAATTTAGTGTTTAATTTCCATAAATTAATGGCCATTTAAGTAATCTTGCCAGTGGGTTTTTGAGGAATGCCATAGTTTGGAAGGTTGCGGTTGCGGTGAATGTAAACTGCATATCGGCAGGAAAAATACTGCCAGTTCGTATGGGTCCTAAATCACCGTTTCGCAATGTAAAATGTGGATTATAGGCATCCTAAGAAGCATGTTTATATGTAAAATAAACGGCTTTCCTTTACCTGTCCCGTACGTGAAATCCAGGATAAGTAGGAGAATAAAACGCATTTTAACCCCGCCCCACCCCCCCCCCCCCCCCCCCCTCAAAGGTGCTAAAGTCGTGCGCACGGCCAGTGGAAGAACTGCAGCGCCGCTGAAGGTAAGTTTTGTAGCATATCTACATTGTACCTGTTGCCTCAGCCAGCCAATCTGCATTGTATTCATCAGTGCATATTGTATTCATCAGCGCATATTGTATCTCATTAATTTATTTCCAGTTGTTATAACAGAGCCTGGAACAAATTAACAAACACTTCATGCCAAAATTGCTCATAGTTTCAAAACCTTATGGTTTCCAGTAATGTCTACAAACACTCCCCCCCCGTCCCCTCTCTCCTTGGACCCCTCCTTCATCATAGTCATTTAATCAGCTCGCTGCAATGTATTCCATATGGGATCATACTTTCCCTAGTCAATAATTGGCCAACCAGGGCACCACCCTGCCTGGGGTAATCTATTGTTTAAGAAAGAACTGCAGATGCTGGTAAAATCGAAGGTAAACACAAAATGCTGGAGTAACTCAGCGGGTGAGGCAGCATCTATGGAGAGAAGGAATTGCCGATGTTTCTGTCTGAAAAAGGGTCTCGACGCGAAACGTCGTCAATTCCTTCTCTCCATAGATGCTGCCTCACCCACTGAGTTACTCCAGCATTTTGTGTCTACCTGAGGTAATCTATTTCCAGCCCTGATTTGGCCTGGTTTTTCCCACCTCCAGTTCTACCCTCACGCACCCCTCCACCCCCACCTCCTACTTTCAGTCTAAAGAAGAGTCCCAACCAATAATGGCACCTATCCCTTTTCTCCAAAGATGCTGCCTGACTCGCTGAGTTACTGCAGCGTTTGTGTGTATCTGGTTTCCAGAAATCCAGTCAAAGCTGTTTAAATACTATTTCATTTTTTAAAGTTCTCCATCATCACCTTCAGCTCTCACAAGGATGTGCAATATTTCCAATCATTTACAACTAACCGTCCCAATGTGCCTAACAAAAAATTGTGCTCAAAAGTTGCAATACAGACATACAGGACATTTCATTTTTGCATGGCGAGGTCCTACAATTAGCAGGAAGAGAAATAGGCAGATTTAAGTAAGCCAATTAAGCAGTCATGAGCATTGATTATAGTGCGGATTAAACCTTACCCATTGAAAAACATTTTGTCTCTTTCCATCTTGTCGCTTCCATCTTCAGCTTTCAACGTTGTTCTGTATTTGAAATCTGCATTGTTTTCTTATAGGCCCCAAACTGCTCAAAGTTGCCCTTAAAACCAGTTCCAGATTGCTTCACGGAAGTCAGCAAAGTCATAATAGCTATGCCATAATTACTTGGATAGCACCATGTCAGATAACTAGGACAGACACTGAGGAAGGAAACCAAGGAGATGTAGAAGATAATTAATTTGACTGTCATACGTTATACAACAAGATTTTATTTTTAAATAAGATTTGATTTTGATTTTTGCATTGTGTTCCAATGGACAATGTGATAATCATTGATAGAGTCATGACAGGAGGCAGGGCTGTTGTGAAAGTAAAGAATTATGGCTGCGGCAAAAGTTATCACACGTAGATTAATTATTTAAGACGTATGTAGAACATGTAGAACAAAGCTGATTGGATTGTCTTATCCTCCACTTATTTAGTAACATCTCTCTTCAGAGGCTTTCCCCACCTCCTCATCTGCCCCCGGTAAAGTGGAGGCAAGTGGTGTGACCTTTTAAGTGAGGTAAGGCATCATACAACCAACCACCAAACTTTGCTGTATCTCATGCTGCTCATCCAATGATTTAGATAATGGAAATACCTTTGACGTGTGCAATGTGATCCATCCAAAACAATCTAGAAGAATGATTTGATTGCATGTTGCATGTCCCTTTCCAAACGCAAGGCCCCCTTTTGTTTGCAACGGAGCCATAAATGCATCTGGCACAGTGAATTATTCTACAGTTAAGGCATTATAAAGATGGCCAGGATAATAGGTTTGATTCACTTTAATCCAATTTGATTCACGGCATGGTCAAGTTGGGCTGAAGGGTCTGTTTCCATGCTGTTTAACTGTGACTCAATGTGGAAACTACAAATAATTGAGTCTGGAGTCAGTGTTACCATGACATACAAGGGACCATGAAATCTTGGCTCAATCATGTTCTCCGTCTGTCTGTTGAACTTTGACAAAGCAGAATTCAGCATACTTAACACTGCAATAATAAATTCTTATTGGGTGATTTCCCCAATATAATTGTGCATGACATTTTTGCAAAACGTTGCGAACATCTTCAATTCCAGCCTGGAAGAAGCCAGATGTAAAATGTCCAAGTTAATTTGACAGCTACTGGCAATGTGATCACTCCCCTGTTTTGAAGACACTATTGTGACATGCAGAAAATGGCAGCTTCCAGTGAGGATGTCATTGAGTGAAATTGTCTCCCATAATGCTTGAAGCGAAGTCTAAAGTGGGAGAATTTCTCCCTCAAAATTCTTGAAGATGGGAATCATTTGTCTATCTCCAACACATTCCTTCTGCAAGAGATTATCTTTCTCCATGTGTCCTCTACTCATTCTGCCATTAATTGGTGCAGAAATCATTGTCTGACAGTGCCACACCATTCCAGCAGATTTACACAATTTGAATTGTACAGAGGAATAAAATTAAGTGGTTGTTGTAAAGCAGCAACAGCCCGGAGAAATCAATCAGGGATCAATTAAAACCTGCTGTTAACTGTCATAGGAAACATTGGTAGGACGGGCGGGTGGAAGTTCTGGTAAATTGGGGAGTGGGGGATTTACCAATGGACCCATGGGGGCTTAAGGAGCGAGGGCCAGCAAGTGTGGAATGTGACCTTCCCGCTATCGTTCACAAGTTCACGTAGTAGGAGTAGAATTAGAATATTCAGCCATTCAATCAATCATGGTTGATATCTGCCTCCTAATCCCATTTTCCTGACTTCACCCCGTAACCCTTGGCACCTGTTCTAATCAAGAATCACATATTGATTGCATGTTCAATGACGAAAGGCTTAAACAGACAATTGACTTTGAGTGGGGGTGCCGTCGAGTATGGCTGCCCAGCCTGCAGCTGTCCGTCCTTTCACCTTTTAAAAAATGTTTTAGTATGTTAAAAAGTTTTGATTTGGAGGTCTAATCTTTTTTATGTGAGGGGTGGGGGGGTGGGGGGGGGGGGGGGGGGGGGGGGGGGGGAGGGGGAGGGGGAAATTGTTTCTCACAGTCCCTACCTGGTCAGAGATAGGTGTTTTCTCCGTTCCGCATCTTCGCCCCCTCCAACAGGACTGGAGCGGAGTTTCCTGCCGGGACTGGCCAGAACTTCAGCTTCGGCGATGGCACAATGCTGAAGCACCATCACGGAGCGGGCAATGCCTTACCCAGGTCGCTGTGTGGTAAGCTCCGGAGTGCTGAGACCGCCGACTCCAACATCGCGGAGCTGTGGGGTCAGTGTGGCGTCCAGCTGCTCTCTCGCCGAGATCGCCAGTGTTGGAGCTCCGACCAGCATGGCCTGTAGACTTCAGGAGCCGCGGTCTCCGGGGAGGAAGCGGCCGTTCCAGACACTCCAGGTCACTGAAAAGTGTTCTCCCGATGCCGGAGCTCCATCATCTGGCGAGAGGGCCTGTAACATCAGGCTGCCGTTGTGGCGACTGCGGAGGCCTCAAATAGGCCCTGGCCACGGGGTGAACATAGAGGGAGAGGACTGACTTTGCTGCCTTCCCTCACAGTGGGAACCATTGTGGGGGGATGTTTTTTATGTCTAATGTCAAGTTCTTTAATGTTGTGTTTAATTTTTTATTGGTGTTCTGCAAATGGCTACTCAAATTTCACTGCACCAGAAATGGTGTATGTGACAATAAATGTCCTTTGTCCTTTTTAACTGGAACATTAAGTTTAGACTTTAGACAGGACTTTTAGAGTTCAGGGAAACAGCACAAAAACAGGCCCCAGTGATCACCCTGTACACTAACACTATCCTACATACTAGGGACAATTTACAACTTTACCAAAGCCTATTAACTTCACGTTTTTGGGATGTGGGAGGAAACCACAGGAAGAACATACAAACTCCGTACAGACAACACCCA
Organism: Leucoraja erinaceus; assembly: GCF_028641065.1. NCBI lineage: Eukaryota > Metazoa > Chordata > Chondrichthyes > Rajiformes > Rajidae > Leucoraja > Leucoraja erinaceus. The sequence continues at coordinate 129,274,461 of NC_073377.1, read as the reverse complement.
TAGTTAGGATTGAATCCGGCTCCCTGGTACCATAAGGCAGCAACTCTACCGCTATTCCACGGTGCCATGCAGAATTATTGAGTCCATGAGTTCCAGAATTATACAGCCAAATCTACTTGTTTTTTTTTCACATTGGATAACATCATTATCTGCCTGCCCTGTCCTGGATGTTCACAGGAAATCTAACACACTATGCTTCATAATTGTGCATATATATTAGAGATTTTGGAAATAGAAGTTTCTATTTCAGTTTGTAACTCAATCTCTATAAGTAATAATGGGATATATGATTTTTCACAGTAAATGGACCACTCCCCAACCCTTCTTTATATATTGCTGTGGAATATTTATGTCCTTCTGATTCATTAGATATATTTGTAATTCATAAATAAATTAAGAGTTTCAGAGCTTCTAATTTACCTTAATTGCCAATTGGAATGCCACGGGCGACTTTCCTTATGTTTGATTGCTACAGATGGACGTTTATCAATATTTTCATCTCCAAATTCTGTTTTCCAATGTGCATCTCCAATAGTTTATACCACTGCATCAATATTTTCATCTCCAAATTCTGTTTTCCAATGTGCATCTCCAATAGTTTATACCACTGCATCACCCATGCTATCTTAACACGCAAAAAAGAAAAAACAAATTCAAAAGGAAAGGCAGTAGCAAGTAGCTTGCAGATTATGGAATAAGTAATAACAAGGTAAAACTTGTTTAGTCTGCCTCGCATTGATGCAACCTTGCCTTAGGCTGAAGCAGATAACAGTAAAACCAATGATAATTGCTGCTATTTATATTTATCATTTCATGGGACTGGTAATGCTGATGGGAAAGGGGAAATAGCCTTCTATTTTACATTTGAAGATGTCTGTACTTCTAAATACTTTTCCTGTGTTTTGAAATGGCAGTGTTGTGTGTCTAGTATTGCTAGATTGAGGACATTTGAGGAAGCACAAATACATTTTAAATTTAATAAGCATCCCAGGAATGTTTTGCTCATCTTGTGCATGGCTCTCCATCGTTTCAAATATTTTGCTTCTGGGTGCCAGAGGTCTAATTAATTGTAGAAATATTAGTCACCAAAAAAGGCTCATTTTGTCACAAAGTGACTGCCCTAACTATGTGATGATGTTTATCTGGATTTATACTGGAAATCTTGCAATTTCATGAAAGTCATGCAGAGAATGGCAATCTTTTCCAGAGCTTGTTGTAAAACAGCACACATTTTCCAGCAATTTAACATGATTCGCAACTAATGACATATCTCTATTCTTTCAACTCAAACCACTGGGTTATTTTACAGTGGAAAAGCAGCAAGCACTCTGATCTCATCATTATTTCACCCCAACAAATTCTGGTCTTTAGAATAGAGCAAAGTTTCATTCTGGGGAAATTGTATATTTTTCCAGTGCTACGCATTCAGAAATTCATTGAGATGTTACAGTCTAACATTAATGAACAGAATGAGTCTGGAATGTATGTCTCTCCTTCTCCCTCTCACCCCACACTCCAAAGACGTACAGGTTTGTTGGTTAATCGGCTTGGGTTTGTATACTTGGTATAAGTTGCCCCGAGTGTGTAGGGTAGTGTTAATGTATGGGGATCGCTGGTCGGTGCGGACTTGGTGGGCTGAATTAAATTAAAGTAAACTAACTTAAAACTAAACTGGTCTCTTTTAAAATAAATCATACAGATGTCTTGCCTTACAAAAAATATGCTCTTATTTTCAACATAAAGCAGAGGATTGAGTTGTACAAAGAGATGAATGGAAACCTGTTTTCTGTGGAAAAGAGTATTAAAATGAGATAGCTAACCACGTCATCACATTTGCTTTCCTGACTCAGAACATTATTAATCACTCATTTGAAATGCACTAAATACAGGGTTGAATTAAGAGGATTCACAGAATTAGAATTAAAGCATTTTCGAAGGCCATTCGGCCCAATGAATTTGTGCTGAGTCTGCATAATGCAGGGTGACTTGGACAGGTTGTGGGAGTGGGCAGATGCATGGCAGATGCAGTTTAATGTGGATCAATGTGAGGTTATCCACTTTGGTAGCTAAAATAGGAAGGACGATTATTATCTAAATGGTGTCAAGTTGGGAAAAAGGGAAGTACAACGGGAACTGGCGATCCTTGTTCAGCAGTCAATGAAAGTATATATACCCAAAGAGCTTGCAGTTTCTGAATCCTTTTTAAAATATTGTCCCTAACTTATATCAAGTCTCTTTTTCCTACTGCATTGCATGTCGCCAGAATTGTTTACATTAAATTTCATTCATTACATGCCTTGAGCTTGCGAGTTCAGCAAATCCATTGAATGCAGAAAAGGGGCCGCCACACAAACCCAACATTCTTCAGCCTTGCAAACAAATATCATCATGTAAAAAAAAGACACAAAGTGCTAGTGTAATTCAACGGCTCGGGCAACATCTCTGGGGAACATGGTGACATTTCGGGTCATACTGAAGAAGGGTCCCGACCCGAAACGTCACTTATCCGTGTTCTCCAGATATGCTGCCTGACCCACTAAGTTACACCGGCACTCTGTGTATATTTTGTTTGAACCACCATCTGCAGTTCCTTGTTTCTACATCATTACGTAACTGCATTGAATAAACTTGACCATTTCATAACACTGTACGTGCTCTGTCCAAATGCAAGATAGATATGTGAAAGATGTGGAAATATTTATGTGATTTCTTTTTTGCCATAAATTCAAAATCATAAGATTGTCATGCTGCATTGCATCTGCACCATCTCCTTTTAAAGCAATTCATGCAGTCCTATTGCTCACTCCCAAAATGTGCAGTAGCAACAATTAAATTGGTAAGTATGGCATCCATTTATACCTAACTGCGATTTTCTAAATGCATTTTCAAGTGGTCAACTTGTATTTTTTCATGCGAGATAATTAATATTTTCTTTCTACTGTGCATTCCCTCAGTTTAGACAATAGACAATAAACAATAGGTGCAGCAGTCGGCCACTCGGCCCTTCGAGCCAGCACCGCCATTCAATGTGATCATGGCTGATCATCCCCAATCAGTACCCTGTTCCTGCCTTCTCCCCATATCCCCTGACTCCGCTATTTTTAAGAGCCATATCTAGCTCTCTCTTGAAAGCATCCAGATAACCTGCCTCCACTGCCCTCTGAGGCAGAGAATTCCAGAGATTCACCACTCTTTATGAGAAAAAGTTTTTCTTTGTTTCCGTTCTAAATGGCTTACTCCTTATTCTTAAAAGTTTGTTTTTGAATACACACAATGGGGTACAATGTTATGTCATGCATAAGGAATACCTTTCCATTTCAGAGCAAATGGTGGATTACTTCTGGCTATTTGCAAATGTACTTAATCGTTTGAAAACTAGGAATCTTAATCCATCTTTTGTGACAGTTCAGTTTTTGAGCCATAGCATGGGCACACACTTAATCTGCACAAAACAACAAAACTCATCTCCACTTTTTGAATTGTTATATCAATCTTAGATTCTATACCATACAGTTTGTTGCTTATTGCTGAAATCTCCACATGGAATTGCTTTTTTACAAGATTTATTTCCAAAATCACACATCCACTTCAGGAATATATCCTACTTTCATTATTCATAGACTACAATGACTCATGGCGTGTGCTAGGTTCTCAAAATCTATCTGCCCCCAAACATGTTAGAATATTCTATGGCTCATGTTTTATGCCATCTGTCTGGTTCTACTGTCAGTAAACACGCCTACGGTACTTTCCAAACTAATTATTTCTAAAGGAATTAAGCAAAGCTTCGGAATATTTATCTATCACCTCCGTTTATATTTCAATGCTGCTCTTCACAGGCAACATTCCTCAATCTAATTCCTGGGTAAATAACTCTCCGTTTTTTTTTGTCTTACAACTCTCCTTAAAACTTATTTCCTTCATTTAGCAATTACCTCATCTGGGAAAATTGTAGAGGTAGCCAAACAATAGTTAGCGTTCAATTAAAAACAATAAATTAGCTTGGCATGCTTCGGCCTCAAAAGTATCTATCACTTCAAATTGCACGCTGTTGAGCTTAGGAACTCATCCAAGACTTTCTCTTGATAATACCCATAAAACTAATGGAATGCATGTTATTAATGGGGAATTGTTGTGGTAATATGGCAGACATCAGTTTTTCTTTCAAAATTTCACTCTTCTCTCCTATCATTTTGAATCAGTGAACTGCTGCTCCCCTGTGCCTATTACAAGCAAAGACAATAGAGTTGCAAGAAAAAATATAAAGTAACTACTTCCATTCACGATTGATGATCTTAATTTTGCTAAATGCTGAATGCTTGGAAATGTGTAATTGAACAATGCAATAGATCTTAGAATCAGAGAGATGAAAAGAGGTTGAAAAAAGTATGACTACTCGTGATTGTATGAACAACTATAACTCCCAGATTATTATTTTACAGGAGACAACATGACTGAATTGAATTTGGGAAAGTCGACAAATATAACAGCAATCCTAATGGATTTGAAACAGCTTTCAATTACTGTTTTTCTTTCAATTAGCTTTCTCCTGCATTTGAAGTTACGACATGATATGACATTGGCTCATGGAGATTTTCTGAACTACTGACACGATGAACGACAGTTATATTTCCCTTTATGTCTACATATGGTAAAATGAAAAAAAATATTTACAGTCAAATGCCAATAGGGAATGATATTATAATTTTCTTAGCTCATCCTGAACATCAAACTGTGACAGCATAAAGAATGTAGTATAAAGAACTTTAATAAATATGATATTTGATAAAAAATGATTATATTATGAAAATGTTTATACTACACCCAAAACATTTTTAAAATATTGTTGTTCACTCTGGTTTATATTAGCTATAGTTCCATGGCCATGTTAGACATAATGGCAGAAATACTTAATAGGTCAGATAGGATTGGTGGAGAGATATCATGTTTCAATTTAAAGATTTAATCTGAATATTTTTGCAGACTTCCAGCATCTGCAGCTGCTTTCTTTTTAACATAGTTGAATCAGTTGTTTGACTTCTATGATTCTTCAAACAATTCTGTTGGACTTTGTTTCTTTCACCACTTTTGGTTCGAAGTTTCAACTGGTTCTATCAGTTTCTGTGTGAACAGCCACTATCAATGTGCTTGCTTGCATTTTTATTTCATTGCTGGCAAGTAACATACAAAATAGAATATAAGCTATCTAATTAGCTTGGAAAGGAAGCTGACGATGAAGCCAAAACTCACAGCATCCTATGAGCCAGCATCCAAGCAATTACCACTTCCAGCAGTTTACCAAAACGCTTGCTATATACTCAGTTATTTTCCCTCCAGCTATCATTAAAACTGCAATTACGTTGACTTGCTCCTCAAACTGAAGCCTCACTGATCAGCTTCCCCACAGAAAAATGGAATATTGATAATATGGAAATTACAAATAAACCTTTATTTTGAAGTACCTGCTTCAAGATCAAAATATTTTGAAGTTTTTCAACTCATGAAGTCTTTGGTTAACTAGGATCTTTTAAAAATGTAGATTACAAAGTTATTAGGGCAGAATTTTAGAAATTCCATACAACAGAACGTGGAACAGTACAGTGTCTGAAGGAACTGCAGATGCTGGTTTACACTGAAGATGAACACAAAATGCTGGAGTAACTCAGGGGGACAGGCAGTCTGAAGAAAGGTCTCAACCCAAAGCATCACCCATTCCTTCTGTCCAGAGATGCTGCCTGTCCTGTTGAGTTGCTCCAGCATTTTGTGTCTATCTTTGATGGAACAGTACAGCAGAGGAACAGGCACATTGGCTCACAATATCTGTGCTGTACACAATGCCAAGTAATCTCATGTTTGCACATGATTCATACCCCTCCATTCCCTGCATATTCATATCACCAGATTAATTCCAAAAATAAAATAAAAATAGGGATATTATTGTATGTAGCTTTGCTGAATAATCAAAACATTGAGCTGGATTTAACTCAAATTGAACTGTTCTACATTCCTCTATTACTTTCATCTATTATTATACTAAAAGTCTCATCTTGACCATTTCCTGTCTACGTTGTTAATTGATATTTTAAAAAAATGTTACCCTATATCGTTATGATTTTTTGCCATCTTACTCACAATCCTCCACCGCTGCAGCAGCCCCAAGGATTTTTCCAATCGCTGAAAAATAAAAACAGTTATGAATGTATTAAAAAATCTAGAGATCAGCTGATTGGTACTCTCACCTGTCAATCACCATGATAAAAGTAACGCCCCTTCTGAGGGGGGGGGGGGGGGGGGGGGGGGGGGGGAGGGGACAGGAGTATATAAAGCCCTGGAATCCGGACATGAGTCAGTCAATTCGGAAGATCATGAGGGAGAGTCCACAACTGTGATTCTAAGCTGCGACTCAACTGAACTGTGAGTCTGCAATGTACTTTCAATAAATGATTTGTTAGCCCTTAATGAAAATGAAATGAGTTGTTTGGCCTGGCCTGTGCTTGAAACTGAAATGGAAATGGAAAATGAAATAAAAATGAAATGAGTTGTTTGGCTTGCCCTGTACTTGAAATTGAAATTGAAATGAAAAGATGAAAATGAAAATGAAAATGAAAATGAAAATGAAAATGAAAATGAAAATGAAAATGAAAATGAAAATGAAATGAGCTATTTGGCCTGCACTGTGCTTGAAATTGAAATGGAAATGGAAATGAAATGAAATGAAATGAATTGTATGGCCTCCCCTATGCTTAAAATTGAAATGGAAATTGAAATGAAATGAAATGAGTTGTTTGGCCTGCCATGTGCTTGAAACTGAAATGGAAATGGAAATGAAATTAGTTGTTTGGCCTGCCCTGTGCTTGACGTTGAAATGGACATGGAAATTAAATGAGTGGCTTGGGCTGCCCTGTGCTTGAAATTTAAATGGAAATGGACATGGAAATGAAATAAAAATGAAATGAGTTGTTTGGCCTGCCCTGTGCTTGAAATTGAAATGGAAATGGAAATGAAATGATATGCAATGAGGTGTTTGGCCTGCACTATACTTGAAATTGAAATGGAAATGGAAATGAAATGAAATGAGTGGTTGGCCTGCCATGTGCTTGAAACTGAAATGGAAATGGAAATGAAATGAAAATGAAATGAGTTGTTTGGCCTGCCCTGTGCTTGAAATTGAAATAGCAATGGAAATGAAATTAGTCATTTGGCCTGCCCTGTGCTTGACATTGAAATGGAAATGGAAATGAAATGAGTGGCTTGGCCTGCCCTGTGCTTGAAACTGAAATGGAAATGGAAATTAAATGCAATGCAATGAGGTGTTTGGCCTGCCCTGTGCTTGAAATTGAAATGGAAATGGAAATAAAATGATTTGTTTGGCCTTCCCTGTGCTTGAAATTGAAATTAAAATAGAAATGAAATGAAATGAAATTAATTGTTTGGTCTGTCCTGTGCTTGAAACTGAAATGGAAATGGAAATTAAATGAAAATGAAATGAGTTGTTTGGCCTGCCTGAAACCACTCATTTCGGTCCACAAGGCCTCTATTAGCAAAGAAACCAGTCCCTTTTGCCCAAAATGCCCGTATTAGCCCAGGAGGAGCATTTTGGCCCAAAAGGCCCATGCCAGGCCAGGAAAAGTTTTTAGAAAAATCGCTTTCACTGATATTTCATTGATTTTTTTTTAAATTATCCCTTCGGCACATCAGGCATGTACTAGCCCAGGAGAAGTCCCTTCGGCCCATCAGTAAGTATTCCCCTGCAAGTATTAAACCTCACCCCAGTATTTTTATCCCTCCGTTCATTGGCTCTCTGTGAGATCCAAGCCAGGATATGAGTGACCCACCAGCCCTGAGTGACTGATTGCCAGCCCACCAGGCCTGAGTGACTGAGCAGCCCACCAAGCCTGAGTGACTGAGCTGCCAGCCTGCCAGGCCTGAGTAACTGAGCTGCCAGGCCTGAGTGACTGTGCTGCCAGCCATTCACCCCACGATGTGCATACTAGCCCTCTGGAAACCAGTCCCTTCAGCCTGCAACACCCATACTAGTGCTCCAGAAAGCCCCAACGTGTCCCACAGTCTAGTATCTACTGTATATCCCAATCCAAAAGTCTCTTAACTATCACTAACGTATCTGCTTCAATCACCGCCCCAGCAGCACATTCCTCTCATTTTAAAATTGTGCCCTCTACGTATATAATTGTTTTCTATCCTGGGAAAAAGTTTCTAACTGTTTCACCTATATATACCTCCCATAATTTTATATATTTGTATAAGATCCCATAACCTCTGGAGTTCCATAGAAAACAATCCAAGTTTGTCCAACCTCTCCCTGTACCTAATATGCTCTAGTCCAGGCATCATTCTGGTAAATCTCATCTGCATCCTTTCCAAAGCTTCCACGTCCTCCTGTAATGGGGCGAGCAGAACTGCACACAATATTTTCAACACAGCATGACCAAAAGTCCTATAAAGTTGGACTATGACTTCCTGACTCTTAATGACCCGTCCTATGAAAGGAATCATACTATATGCCTTATCTACCACTCTATCTACTTGTATTGCTACTTTTGATTTGTTAAAGACTTGGACCTAAACACCCTTCTGTACATCACACTAACATTCAGAACAGTTTTCTGGGTGAAGACTGCAGAAGAAACAAAGTGGAGAGCTGATCTGGGTTAAGTGGGATATGGAGATCTCGCATTTTTATGAGCCAAGAGTGGTCAATCCTGTTCTCCCTATTTCCACGAAAGCAGATAGAAGCCATTCAGCCCATTCTGTCAATGTCCGAAGTCTGGAAAGGTTGTATTGTAATATTTGTGTCCTTCTCAGTTTTCCTCTTTTTATGCAGTGGGTATTTAGGGTCTGCCCTGCACTGTCAGGGGTAATAGTTAAGGAGATTCAATTATTACTTTTGAAAGGAAGCTGGATAAGTACTTAATGGTGCAATTCTATGAGGAGAGGGTGGGAGAGTGGGAACAACTGGATGGATTTCCATGAAGCCAGTACACATTTTAGGGGTTGAATGGGTTTCTCCTGTGCAATAGCTCTGCAATTCTGTACATCAGGACAATCCTGAAATGTTGTGAGCTGGCAAAGATTGTATCTATGCTTGTGGGAAACAAAAAGAAAATGAGTAGAATTAACAGTGGAGAAAGCTTTCACCCATATCTCAGAAAATCCAAGTGGTTTTGTAAAGCTCCACTTTCTTTTGAACACACATGTGCATAGAATATAGAACAGGCCCTTCAGCCCACAATGTCTAAATTCACTGTTTTTCATCTGTGTAACAATAGCTTTGTAAGCATGTTTCTGTAACAACTACAGCCTTACATATCTATATACCACCTGTGGCAACACAGTGAGTGTTGTGACTTACCTATCTGCTTCTCTAGCCCCTGTCCCGCTTATGTGTCCTTGGCACGCTATGGGTGACGTTTCGAGTCAAGACCCTTCTTTCAGGCTGAAGAAGAGTCTGGACACGAAACATCATCCATTCCTTCTCTCCAGAGATGCTGCCGGTCCCGCTGAGTTAATCCTGCATTTTTTGTCCATCTTCAAATTACGTCACGCGCTCCAGACGGCTGTGCGGACGCATGAAATCGCGCGTGACCTTCGCGGGACCGTCGTGCCTCAACGCCACCACGAGGTCGCGTAAGGACACATAAGCGGGACAGGGGCTAGAGAAGCAGATAGGTAAGTCACAACACTCACTGCATTGCCACAGGTTATATATACAGTAGATATGTAAGGCTGTAGTTGTTACAGAAACATGCTTACAAAGCTATTGTTACACAGATGAAAAACAGTGAATTTAGAAGGGAGCAGACCCAAAATGTATTTCAAATCTTTCCTTAGAGTAGCTGTCAGAAGTGGGTGTCGAAGGCAAATTAACAGAATGAACAATTATCAGATGTGGTGGGATTACAAGATGAGGTCAAAGCAGACAGTCTGTATAAACTCAGAATTCATTCCTTGAAACATTTTGAATGGCTTCCAGGTTGAAGTGAACATCAATGAAAGATTGGTTTAAAAAAAATCTTTGCCAACTATTGATTTAATATGGATTATGATCTGAAAAAGATTTCAAGAGAAGCTTGAAAGTTAGGACTAGCTTGGAACATGGTTGGCAGGTTAATTGGCCACTGTAAATTGCCCCTAGCATAAAGCTGAGCAGAAGAATTTGGGGGAAGTTGATAGAAATATGGGAATAACACAGATTTGGATAGGTAAAATAATTGGTGCTTGATCATCAAAAACTGGTAGTCCTAAGGCCATGTTTCCTTACTCCATTTCTCTATGGCTCTCAGGAAACAATAGTCAGGAATCATCCTACCACAACCAGAGAGCCGTCATGAACAACAATCATTAATGACCCTCGGACTCTCCTTGATCAGACTTTACTGGCTTTACCTTGCACTAAACGTTATTCCCTTATCATGTATCCATACACTGGAAATGGCTCGATTGTAATCACGTATTGTCTTTCCGCTGACTAGACAGCACGCAACAAAAGCTTTTCACTGTCCTTCAGTACACGTGACAATAAACTAAACTAAATTAAACTAAACAGTGAACAGGGGTCTGGATAGAAAGTAGATGGAGTAGTACTGGTCCATCTGGAGCATAATGTAGGTAAAAATCAGTTTTTTAAATAGTAAATAATCTCCTGCTCCTCTTGCCATCCATCAAAGACCTCAGAGTGACACTGTAAACCCGGATGCCTACTTTCACCTATACTGGTTACACGGTGGTCCAATTGTAGTGCTGTTGTCTCACATTACTCGGGGCTCATGTTTAAGCCTGATCTGCGGTATTGTGTGTGTGGAGTTTGAATGTTCTCTCCATGTCTGTGAGGGTTTCCTCTGTGTGCTATGGTTTCATCCCACATTCAGTCATAATTGTTCATGTTTCATGTCATTAGAGCAAAATTAGGCTGTTCGGCCCATCGAGTATTCTGGCATTCACTCATGACTGATCTATCCTTCTATGTTAATTAGAGTCATCACAGCATAGAAATAGACCCTTTGGCCTAACTTGCCCATGCCGACAAGATGTCCCATCTATGCTAGACCCATCTGCTCGCATTTGGCCCATATCCCTCTAAACCTCTCCTATCTATCAGCCACAGTATATTACTTTTCTAATGTAGGTTAATGGAAAAAAATGAGCCCAGGGGGAGTTCATGGGCATGTATGATGGAGAATAAGTTGCAGGGGTACAAGAAGAAAGGAGATGGGAATGGGCAAATGAGACTTCTTCCAAGGGAGCCAGCAAGGACCTAATCAACATAACAGTCTTCTGCATTGTTACAAATATAAAATGATTTCTAGAAAGCTACTTTAATAATCCAGCCATTGGGTTCATTCCTTTTAAATTATACAGGCTTTTAATCATCTCAAATAGCCTGGGGTTTGTTACTCACAAATCTAAGACTTTTGGTTATATGCTATTGCAATAAAATGAGCAATGCACTATCGTCATTGAAAGGAAATTAATCAGAGTACAGAAAAATATGATGGAGGTTTCTCACGAGCATGAATACTGTAAATCACAGATTCCGACCCCCACCAACCTCTGTCCAGTTTACTGCATTACAGTTTACACCCATAGCAACAATACTTTATCAGCTATATAAATCCCATCCATTATTATTATCCCAGTGCTGCTGTAAGGTTTTGGCTCCAAGCTTCAAGATGCAGCCGTGTATCGCTTGGAATTGTTTGGGAAATAGTTATCGACATAGACTGTGGACAGATTCCAAAATAATGCATGTACTCAAAGCTCTAGACTTGCACGGTTCACTCCATGGTAAAGGAAGCGCCCTCAAACAGTGGCATGTGTACAAAGTGTAAGAGCAGCTGGTTGGCACTTATATCAGTAACAGCTCTGAGCCGTAAGGTGGCCAAGTGACATAAGGTACCTTCTCTGAACACACATTAACGAAAAGAGACAGAGGATCTTGGTACTGATTCATATCCTTCAGGATTAACCACAGATTGCATGTTCCTGCTGCTACTTGTCAATCATTTATGCAACCATTTGTCAATGTTTCTCCCTCAATTAAGAGAAAATTCAATTATAAATTATATTTTCAAACCACCACAAAAAGCATGTAAATGCAAGTACTGACTGTAGCAGAGAAATGCACATCTGAAATTAGAAAATTCAGTATTCATAACATTTGTTTGTAACTACCCAGACAGATATGAGGTGTTGACTGCTGTTGGCAGTTAAGCCAAAGCAGACAAAAGTAAAGATGATGTTGTAACACATTGGTCACAAGAGCAGAATTGTATGCACCATAGAGTCCTTGTTAGATGCTTTATGAACATAATATAATCTACCTAGAAATGAAAGAATTGAACACTAGGAACTAAATGTGTAGACTATTTTCTAAATGGGGTGAGAATCCGGAAATCTACTTGGGAGTGCTGGGGCAGGATTCCCAAAAAGTTAATCTGCAAGTCGAATTGGTAGTAAAGAAAGCAACCTCAATGCCAGCATTTATTTCAAGAGAACTTGTGTACAAAAACAGGGATGTAATGTTGAGGCTCTATAAGGCGCTGGTGAGGCCGCATTTAGAATATTGTGAGGAATTTTGGGCACCATATTTGAGGAAGGATGTGCTGGCTCTGGAGAGGGTCCAGAGAAGATTTACAAGAATGATCCCAGGAATGAGCAGGTTAACCTCTGATGAGTATTTGTCAGCACTGGGCCTGTACTCGCTGGAGTTTAGAAGAATGAGAGGAACCTCATTGATACATACAAAATAGTGAAAAGCTTGGATGGAGTGGATGTGGAGAAGACGTTTCTACTAGTGGGATAGTCCAGGACTAGAGGTCATAGCCTCAGAATTAAAGGACGTTATTTTAGGAAGTAGATGAGGAGAAATTTATTTAGTCAGAGGGTGGTGAATCTGTGGAATTCTTTACCACAGAAGGCTGTAGAGGCCAAGTCAGTGGATATTTTTAAGACAGAGATAGATCTTAGATTCTTGATTAATACAGGTCAGAGGTTATGGGGAGGAGTCAGGAGAATGGGGCTAGGAGGGAAAAATAGATCAGCCATGATTGAATCGCGGAGTAGACTTGATGAGCAATTTGGGCCGAAGAGCCTTTTTCCACAGCGAATGTCCTATTCTACCCCTACTCCTTATGACCTTATGCCTTATGATCATCAGATATGTTCATGCAGCCAGGAGCTGGGAGAATCATTTGATGTAGAAACAGGGAAGTGCAGATGCTGGTTTATAAAATAAAAGACACAACATTTTAATACGGAAAAATGTAATAGGAGCCTGAGGGGCAACATTTTTACACAAAGGGTGGTAGGTGTATGAAATGAGCTGCATTATGAGGTAGTTGAGGCAGGTACTATAACAACATTTAAGAAACATTTGTAAAGGTACGTAGATAGGATAGGTTTAGAGGGATATGGGCCAAACAGAGACAGGTGAGATTAGTGAATTTGGGGCATGTTGAACGGCGTGGGCAATTTGGGCCGAAGGGCATTTTTCCACAGCGTTTGAATCTGACGCAACAGGTCAGGCAACATCTCTGGAGAACATGGATAGGTGATATTTAGGGTTAGGGCCTTTCTTCAGACTGATTGTGGTGGGAGAAATCTGGAAGACGGGAGGGAAGCACAAAGCCTGGCAAATAATATGTGGAAAGACACAAAGTGCTGAAGTGACTCAGCAGGTCTCTGGAGAAAAAGGATGGGTGAATGGAGGATGGAGTCTGAAGAAGAGTCCCGACCCAAAATGTCACCCATCCTTTTTCTCCAAAGATGCTGCCTGACCCGTTGAGTTACTCCTGCACTTTATGTCTATCTTTGATATAAACCCGCATCACAGTTCATTTCTACACATGTATAAAGTAATGTTTCTACACATTGTATACAATTTACACATGTATAAGGAACATTAGGTGGATACAGGTGTGTTGGGGGGGGGGGGGGGGGGGGGGGGGGGGGGGGTGGGGGGGGGTAGGGTTCATAGGCAGATGGTTGGGCAAAGGCTAGAAATAAAAATATAGATGGTGTGAGACAAAAGGATTGAAAAAGTGTGAATTGTGAAGCTAGAGGTAGGAATGTAGGTGGAAGGGGAGAGGGAGGGGAGAAATGAGGGAGGGGAGAAATGGGTGTGAGTCTAGGTGGGTCACAGGGGAGAGGGTAATGGGGAGTTGGTTATGAGGCTTCAATCACGATACTTCCTTTTATGGATAGTTGGAGTTTTATAGACGAAGGACTCACTTATTTATGATCAGACTATTTGTGGCTACTGTGAAGCACAAAACTCTGGAAAAGTCAGTGCAGATGTATGAATCTGCAGAGATACCCTAATCCTGTCTAGAAATGTTGGCTCACCAACGCAGGAAATATATGCAGAGAAGCATAAAGTAACATATGGAAGAGGACAAATACAGATGTTACAGGTAATGCGGATTGCAACATGAGCAGCTGTATAAAAAAATGCATTGCTTGTGGGAGAAGTATATTTTTTGAAGTGGATGGGTAAAATATTTCTAAAAATATATGTAATGAAGAGATCATTGATTACCATATAACCATATAACAATTACAGCACGAAAACAGGCCATCTCGACCCTTCTAGTCCGTGCCGAACACGTATTCTCCCCTAGTCCCATATACCTGCGTTCAGACCATAACCCTCCATTCCTTTCCTGTCCATATAACTATCCAATTTATTTTTAAGTGATAAAAACGAACCTGCCTCCACCACCTTCACTGGAAGCTCATTCCACACAGCCACCACTCTCTGAGTAAAGAAATTCCCCATGTTACCCTAAACTTCTGTCCCTTAATTCTCAAGTCATGCCCCCTTGTTTGAATCTTCCCTACTCTCAGTGGGAAAAGCTTATCCACGTCTACTCTGTCTATCCCTCTCATCATTTTAAAGACCTCTATCATGATAGCCCATGAAGAGGAGATGAATATCCATGCAGGTATTGAGGCAAGGAAAAATTTGGAGAACCAGGCCAATTTTGTAAAAGGGTCACCCATCAGCTCTAACTTTATTAAGAGATTCGTACAATGACTTAGCTGAGGAGCAAATTAATGTCCTTCTAAAGCAAGTCATAAATCTTGAGACGGGACAGTTAAAACTAAAGAGTCAAGTCATGTAAAGCAAGAACAAACTGAGATTCTGGTTTACACCGAAGATCGACTCAAAATTCTGGAGTGACTCAATGAGTCAGGTCCCTCTCAATCCGAAGAAGGGTCTCGACCCAAAACATCACAAGTTCCTTTTCTCCAGAGATGCTGCCTGACGCGCTGAGTTACTCCAGCATTTTGTGTCTAAGAACAAACTGAAGTTCCCTGAGAGAAGTTCCCCAGAAATGGTAAAACTAAAGAAGGCTTTGTTCAATGCAAGTAGTGCAGATGAAAATGCTGCTGTTTTCATGGACCCGAGAAATTAGAAGAGCAATAAAAGTATGGGAAGACAACTGGATGCATTTTAGCCACAGTAAAGCAGGGTTGACCTGAACTTCCTGATATCTGCCACTTAAAATCGCAATCCCACTCCTGTTCTGACCAATCTATTTGTGAGTTCATGTACAGTTATAGCAAAACCCAACATACACTTGAAAGGCATTATCTCATTTTCTTTTTGGGACCTATGCAACCTTGATATTAAATTCACCAACTTTAGGTGACCTGTTTTTTTTTTTCTGTTTCCATTAGAACTGTCCATTTCTACCATAGGTCATGTATTTGTAATATTGACTCATTAGTGGTGTATACTTATACTGGGCAGTAGGCTGGCAAAGGTGAAGTTGCAAATTAGATGATGTCAGATTTTAAAGCCCTGAGATTGCAAAATAAATGTTAAGGAGAAGGGAAATTAAGATGATCCATTGTATTGAATGCCCTGGAAAGAATGAGTTATTGGAAACGTGCAGTGCCCAGTAATCTCAGACCTGAAGCTATTTAACCTGTATTGAGATTCATAATTGTCTTCTCTGTAATTTCTTGCCAGAATGAAAAAGTTAATCCATAAAGTTCTTGTCACGTAGAAACATAGAAACATAGGAATAAAGGTGCAGGAGTAGGCCATTCAGCCTTTCGAGCCGGCACCACCATTCAATATGATCACGGCTGATCATCTAAAATCAGTGCCCCGTTCCTGTTTTTTCCCCAAATACCTTGATTCCTTCAGCCCGAAGAGTTCAATCTAACTCCCTCTTGAAAACATTCAGTGAATTGGCCTCCACTGCCTTCTGTGGCAGAGAATACCACAGATCTCTGGGTGAATTTTTTTCCTCATCTCAGTCCTAAATGGCCTACCTCTTATTCTTAAACTGTGACCCCGGGTTCTGGGCCCCAACATTGGGAATATTTTTCCTGCATCTAACCTGTCCAATCTTTTAAGAATTTTATATGTTTCTATAAGATCCCCTCTCATCCTAAATTCCAATGAAAACAAGCCCAGTCGACCCATTCTTTCAACATATGTCAGTCCTGCCATCCCAGGATTTAACCTGGTGAACCTACGCTGCACTCCCTCAATAACAATAATGTCCTTCATCAAATTGAGAGATCAAAATGTCACACAATATTCCAGGTGCAGTCTCACCATGGTCCTGTACAACTGCAGTAGGACCTCCTTGTTCCTAAACTCAAATCCTCTCACAATGAAGTCCACCATGCTATTAGCTTTCTTCACTGCCTGCTGTACCTGCATGCATACTTTCAGTGACTGATGTATAAGCACATCCAGGTCTCGTTGCACCTCTCCTTTTCCTCACTGGACACCATTCAGATAATAATCTGTCTTCCTGTTCTTGCCACCAAAGTGGATAACCTCATATTATCCACTTTATACTGCATCTGTCATGCATCTGCCCACTCACCCAACCTATCCAGGGCACCCTGCAGCTTCTTAGCATCCTCATTGCAGCATACACTGCCACAACTTTGTGTCATCCGCAAACTTGGAGATGTCACATTTAATTCCCTCATCTAAATCGTTAATATATATTGCAAATAACTTGGGTCCCAGCACCGACCTTGTGGTACCCCACTAGTTACTGCCTGCCATTCTGAAAAGGACCCGTTAATTCCTATTCATTGCACCTGTCTGCCAGACAGTTCTCTATCAATGTCAATACCCTACCCCCAATACCTACCATGTGCTCTAATTTTGCACCCTAATTTCTTGTGTAGGACCTTGTCAAAGGCTTTTTGAAAGTCCAGATACACCACATCCACTGGCTCTCTCTTATCCATTCTACTTGTTATATCCTCAAAAAATACCAGTCAAGCATGATTTCCCCTTCGTAAATCCATGCTGACTTTGACCAATCCTGTCACTGCTTTCTAAATGCACTGCTATAACATCTTTAATAATCGACACCAGCATCTTCCCCACTACCACAATGGTTGCAGCAGAAAATGGTCCCCGGTCGTCTTGGACTCCATGCCACTGGATCCTGACCCAGATCTGTCAAGAATTGTGTGGTGGCTGTCTGTGCACTAGTCTCCCCACGTTAAACAGATGCACAGGCGGCCTCCCAAAAGAGGACAGTCATACTCGTTTCAAGTGACCGCCAATGATGAATGCTGTTTGAATTAACTTCAAAATAATCAATAGCTTGTTAGTACTGATTCCAAACCATATCTCATTGGCTCCCGTGTGAAACAGAGGGAGAAAATTAAAGAGCAGGAAATTCAAGGCCAAATGAATACTTTTGTCTGTGTCAGAAAAGTATCCATTTGGGCTTGAATTTCCTGCCTATTAGTACTATTCCCACAGCTTTGACCTTCAAGATTAGCCCTTAAGGAGCCACGATCCAATTAGCATTATTTCACCTATTGTAGGGTGTTGACATGGAATGTGATACTGATGGAAGGGAGTGATAGAATCTCCTTAGGAGGAGATGGGGGGAAACAGAAAGACAAACAGGATTCTAAAAAAAACATTGCACATCAGACACAGCCTGCTTGTGCAAAGAGCATATACCAACAGATTTGCTAAGAGATACAGCATGGAAACAGGCCCTTCGGCCCATCGAGTGCAAGCTGAGCAATGATCACCAATTCACTAGGTCCATTCTACACACTAGGGACAATTTACAGAAGCCAAGTAAGCAACAAACCTGTAAGTCTTTGAGATGTGGCAAGAAACCGGAGTGCCTGGAGAAAACCCACGCGGCCACAGAGAGAAAATACAAACTCTGTACAAACAGCACACGAGTGTTGCAAGGAAATCGTTTGCAAAGGCAGTGGAGCAGTCTATGAAACCTCAAATGATTGAAAATCTCTAATTGGAGCCAAATGGTGCTTGCGAGTGTGAATGAAAATGTTGCAATGATCTGAAATCAAATCAAGAGAGGGTGGAGAATTAATTTTAGACATCTTTCATCTTTTAATACAGATCACAGCAATGAAGGAGGAAAGTCTAACCTGGAGTGAATCTCACAGGGAGCCAATGAAGGGGAGGGTGAAAAATACTGGGGTGAGGTTTAATACTTACAGGGGGAATACTTACTGATGTGCCGAAAGGACTCCTCCTGGGCTAGTACAGGCCTGATGGGCCAAAGGGACTTATCTGTCAAATCTCAGTGAAGGGCACTTTTTCTAGACTTTTCCTGGCCTGGCACGAGCCTTTCGGGCCAAATTGTTCCTCCTGGGTGAATACGGGCCTTTTGGGCAAAAGGGACTGGTTTCTGTGCTAATAGGGCCCTTGTGGACCGAATTGAGTTGTTTCAGGTAGTCCAAAGATGGGCTGGCAGTTGACTCACAGCTGGTGGGCTGGCAGTTGACTCATGGCTGGTGGGATCACACACATACACACACCCTCCATCACTCACACACTCACACACACATACCCTCCATCTCACACATACAATCCATCACACACACACTCACGGCCACACACACAGACACCATCCATCACACACACACAAACAATCACACATACACACACACAGACACCCTGCATCTCACACCCACACACACACAATCCATCACACACTCACAGCCACACGCAGACACCCTCCATCTCTCTCACACACACACACACACACACTCAATTAATCACACACTCACACACACACACACACACAGATTCGCTCTCACACACACACACACTCACAGCCAGCCTCCATCTCACACACACTCACTCACACACACTCACTCACACACACACACACATATATATGACAATCCAATCCATTCCATTTCAATTCAATTCAAGTCAAGCACAGTGAGTGCAGGGCCAACCACACACACTCACACTCTCACTTACACTCACACTCACACACCCTCCACCTCACACACACACACACACACACACACACACACACACACACACACACACACACACACACACACACACACACACACACACACACACACACACACACACACACACTCACACACACACACACACACACACACACTCTACCTACCACAAACACCCACTCACTCACACACACACACACACACACAGTCACACACACACGCTGACTCACACACACACACTCACACACACACACACACACACACACACACACTCCCTTTCACACACACACTCCCACACACACACACACACACACACTCACTCACACACACACACACACACTCACACACACACACACACACACACACACACACACACACACACACACACACACACACACACACACACACACACACACACACACACACACACAGTCACACATACGCTGACTCACACACACACATGCACTCACACACACACTCACACTCACACAAACTGACTCACACACCATATATATGACAGTGAAACTTTCTTGAATCTACTCACACGGCTGAGCTCGGCCTCTCCACTGTAGGACTTTCGCAGTCAGTGACACTTCCGCAATCAGCGTGACCTCTGCACTCAGAGGAACTTATACAATCAGAGCGTCCTGTCCACTCAGCAGAACTTACGTAATCAGTTCGATGTGTCCACTCAGCTGAATTTATGCAATCAGCGTGATCTGTCCTCTCAGCGGAACTTATGGAATGAGCGGGACCTTTGTACTAAATACAGTGGGGGCTAACACATCTTTTCTTTCTTCCAAACACAGTGTGGGGGGGGGGGGGGGGGGGGGGGCTAACAAGCCATTTATCCCTTCCAAACACAGTGGGAGTTAACAAATAATGTATTCCTTCCAAACACAGTGGGGGCTAACAAATCATTTATTCCTACCAAACACAGTGGGGGCTATCAGAGCATTTATTCCTCGCAAGCACAGTGGGGGTTAACAAAGCATTTCTTCCTCGCAAGCACAGTGGGGGCTAACAAAGCATTTCTTCCATCCAAACACAGTGGGGGGGGGGGGATAACAAAGCAATTTCCCTTTCAAACACAGTGGGGGCTAACACATAATTTATTCATCCCAAACACAGTGGGGGCTAACAAAGCATTTCTTCCTTCCAAAAACAGTGGGGGCTAACAAACCATTTCTTCCTCCCAAACACAGTGGGGGCTAACAAACCATTTATTACTTCCAAACACAGTGGGGGTTAACAAACCATGTATTACTTACAAACACATTGGGGGTTAACAAATCATTTATTCATTACAAAAACAATGGTGGCTAACAAAGCTATAACCCTCCAAACACAGTGGGGGTTAACAAACCATTTATTCCTACCAAACACAGTGGGGGCTAACAAAGCATTTATTCCTTCCAAACACAGTGGGGGCTAATAAAGCATTTATTCCTTCCAAACACAGTGGGGACTAACAAAGCATTTCTTCCTTCCAAACACAGTGGGGGCTAATAAAGCATTTATTCCTTCCAAGCACAGTGGGTGCTAACAAAGCATTTCTTCCTTGCAAACACAGTGGGGGCTAACACAGTATTTATTGCAAGCACATTAAGGGCTAACAAAGCATTTCGTCCTCCCAAGCACAGTGGGAGCTGACAAAGCATTTATTGCAAGCACATTAAGAGTTAACAAATTATTTCTTCCTTGCAAACATAGTGGGGGCTAACAATGCATTTATTGCAAGCATATTAAGGGCTAACAAATCATCATTTTTTGCAACAACATTGCGGGATAACAAATCATTTATTGCAAGCAAATTAAAGGTTAACAAATTATCATTCATTGCAAACACATTGCTGGCTAACAAAACATTTATTTCAAGCACATCAAAGGTTAACCAATCATCATTCATTGCAAGCACAGTGGGGGCTAATAAAACATTTATTGCAAGCACATTAAGGGATACAATCATCATTTATTGATACCACATTGCAGGGTAACAAATGTATCGCAAGCACATTGAGGGCTAGCCAATCATCATTCGTTGCAACCACATTGCGGGGTAACAAATCATTTATTGCAAGCACATTAAGGGTTAACCAATCATCATTTATTGCAAGCACAGTGGGGGCTAATAAAGCATTTATTGTAAGCACATTAAGGGCTAACCAATCATCATACATTGCAGGGTAACAAATCATTTATTGCAAGCACATTAAAGGTTAACAAATCACCATTCATTGCAACCACATTGCTGCGTAACAAATCATTTATAGCAAGCACATTGTAGACTCACAGTTCAGTAGACTCACAGTTCAGTAGACTCACAGCGTAGAATCACAGTTGTGGACTCCCCTCACGATCTTCTAGATGACTGACTCGCGTTTGGCCAGTGTTTTTTTCTAAAATCAATTAACAACGTAGACAGGAAGTGGTCAAGATGAGACTTTTAGTATAATAATAGATTGTAAATAGCTGCCGGCCCAGCACCGAGCCTTGCGCTATCCCACTAGTCACTGCCTGCCATTCTGAAAAGGACCCGTTAATCCCGACACTTTGTTTCCTGTCTGCCAACCAATTATCTATCTATGTCAGTACCCTTCCACCAATATCATGTGCTCTAATTTTGCCCACTAATCTCCTATGTGGAGCCTGATCAAAGGCATTCTGAAAATCTGTCCATTTCCCTAGTAACATCCTTAAAAGATTTTCAAAACATTTCATGATTTCCCCTTCTTAAATCCATGCTGATCTGGACCAATCCTGTTACTGCTATCCAAATGTGCCACTATTTCATCTTTTATAATTGACTCCAGCATCTTCCCCACCACCGATGTCAGGCTAACTGGTCTATAATTCCCCGTTTTCTCTCTCCCGCCGTTCTTAAAAAGTAGGATAACATTAGCTGCCCTCCAATCCACAGGATACCGGTCAATCCACAGGATACCGGCCCTCTCCTCTTTCAATCTATTAGGCTACTATTAAACGTATATGATGCAACTCCATATATTCCACATTTTCTATTCCCACACTCGCTAAATTAGTAAATATCATGATTACAAAATAAGCAAACCGCCATTGAGTATGGACAAATTGTACCAAGCATGTAGTACTGAGGAAAGAAAGCTACCAATCAGATTTTTTTAATGTCCAATCAACTCATAACAACCAGCTGCAAGTAAAAGTAAGAAGATAGCAAACCAATCAAATTGCTGACATGATTACGTAGACCTCTTCAGTCTATGGTTGGATAAAACAAATAACCTGTCATGTTAGAGGGACATTTTAAGGAATTAATTGTAGTTACCAAGAGAGTGCAATCCTTCATGCTTGAAATATATACTGTACATTGAGCTTTGAACCTCTGATAACCCAAGAATTGAAATTCATTTTCTTCTCTCGTAATTTTGCACCTGAATTTTGCTCTGTAGACTGTGTGGTGGAACATATTCTGACTCATTTTAATCAGTGTGGATTAGTCGCATAGACAGATGGCCTCAATGGTATTCACTTAACTGTAGAATACTAAGATTATAAAAACACACCATCCAAGTTCCATCCAATATTACTTAGTTTACTAGTTACCTCTGGCAGCAGCTGTCAAACGATACAGGGTGGACGATCACTGTGTGCAATTAGCCCCGGGTTCATTTCTCACTAAAATATATCCATACCCAAGAGAAATTAAGCTTCCTCTCACTATTTACTCTTGTGGAGATGATTGAAAATTATTAAGAATTATTGAAATAAGGATATAGTAAAGGCTTAAACAATTTTTGACATGCACAATAAAGAACTTCATCAAAACAGATAGAGGGCAAAGAGCTACTGATTCAAATTATTTATTATGTGCAATATTCTTCTACTTAAAGCTCTCTAAAATGTTAATACATTTGTACTCCTGGATAATTTGCAGATCCAGTGCTTAAATAATAAGTGCTGTAAAATTCTCTTCAGACCAAGGATTTTATTCATTGAAGATCTATTGTGGCCACCAATGGCCACAGTTTGAGGCTCCGATGAACATTTTAAAATGGTGGATTTCTTTACAATATTGCTGAACCACCTTCCATTATAATATTCTCCAGTGTGACCTCTGCAGCTATTCGTGTCCACTGGTCAATGGTTCTCAGCATCACTGTTCAACCCTCATGCGCCCTGTAGCACTTCAAATATAATGGTGGATTTGCAACTTTCTGCATGCATTAGGAAGCAAAAAAATGTATGTGGTGGATATAAGCTTAGAAATGTGCCTGCATCATTGTGGAAGCATTAAAGTAATCCCAGAATATTCTAAGTCGCTCTAAAAAGATGGTAACATTTGTTTGCACCAACTGAAAAAAATATATCATTGACGTTCTAGTGGAAACTCTTCAGGAACAGTGGGAGTTACTAATCATATTTCTCATGCTCCCACCACATATCCATTTGTTGGGGTAGGGATTTGAAATAATTCATCCAGGAGCCATTGGTACTTGCACAGACTCCTCAACAACAGTATTTTTCAGGAGGATCTTTTTTTTGTACAAGAAGACTTCTGGACAAAAGTTGCAATAGTGGTGACTGTCAGGATGAGTGGCTTCTCTTTCGCTGACCAAATACACCTGCCAGCCCTGAATGTTAAAGATTCATTAATCAAAACTACTAACATGACAAAATAACTTTCTGCAGAATTTGCACATTATCTCTGTGACGGTTTATGCTTCCTCTAGTTTTCTCCCACAATCCTAAAACATTCTGGTAGATTAATAAACAATTAATAACCTTTCAGGCAGAATATTGCAAAAATAATCAAAGGGGAGTTTATTTTATTTTATTTTAGTTTAGAGATACAGCAACGAAACAGGCCCTTCGGCCCACTGAGTCTGCACCAATCCCCACATAATAACATACCCTAGGGACAATTTCACATTTATACATTCATACCAAGTCAGTTATACATATAAACCTGTACATCTTTGAAGTGTGTCAGGAATCCGTAGACCTCGGAGAAAACCCATGTAGGTCACAGGGAGAATGTACAACCTCTGTACAGACAAGCACCAGTAGTCACAATCGTATCCAGTCTCTGGCGCTGTAAGGCAGTAGCTCTGCTGCTATGCTACCATGTTGACCTTAGAATTATAGTCATAGAGTCGTACAGCATGGAAACTGACCCTTTGGCCCAACTCATCTATGATGACCAAGGTGCCCAATCTAAACTAATCCATTTTCTCGAGTTTGACCCATATCCCTCTGAAACATTCCTATCCATGTACCTGTCCAAGTGTCTTTTAAATGTCATTATAATACCTAGCTCAACTACATCCTCTGGCAGCTCATTCCATGTGGCTACCATCCTCTGTGTGAAAATGTTGCGCCTCAGGATAATATTAAATCTTGTCCCTCTCACCTTAACCATATATCCTCATATTTTTGATACCCTACCACTAGGTAAAATACTCTGTGCATTCACCCTTTCTATTTCCCTCTATAACATCACTTCTCAGCCTGCTGCACTCCAAGGAATACATTCATAGCCTGCCCAACCTCTCCCTGTGGCTCAACCCTTTAATTACTGGCAATATCCTTGTTAATTTTCTCTGCACTCTTTCCAGCTTAATGCCATCATTCCTAAAGCAGTGTGACTACTGAACACAGTTGCCTCACCAACGTCTTGTTGATGGGCATGTGGCTGTACAAGGAAATAAAGAGAGAGCAAGTGGGGTTTATGGGATTGGTTTCTATTGTCCTACGACGGACCCAGTGGGCAAATGGCCTCCTTCTGAGTAAAACATTAGGTAATCCCAAGAAAATATGTCTGGTTCTTGAACAAATGTTGCTTTGAGCACTTCCACACAAGCAAAACCTGACTGCTTTGTGAATGAAAAGCAGCGGTCATTATTTAGATCAATGGGGTTGTAAATCTAGCTGAAGACAAATTTTGAGCACTGCTTTGCTGTCAAAGTCATTTGGTTGAGCTCGATGCCAGATAAAAAAAAACACACTGTTCTTCATGGTTTTGCACAGTCAAATTTCTAGACCATTGAGTATATGAATAAAAGAACATTTTTAAGAAACCATGCTGAGAGAGGGTAGTCTTACATATAGGGAATAAAGAAGAAAATAAGTTGCAAGAGAAACAGAAGCAGAAATGACTATGCTGTATAGATGGACATGTAAGAAATGCAACATGTATTCACCTGAAAGGGAAGATGTTAATGAAGGCAGGAAAGGATCAGAAGATAAAAACAGGTCAGCAACCAACAGCCAAAATGGACACCCAATATTTTGCTCGATCACTTCCTGAATTCTCAGTTCCTTACCGAATAACTATCCTTCCATCCCCTCTAATACACCATAATAAAAATACTACAACTTACAATTACATGGAAGGAGGCCTATCAGCCCATTGTGTCTTTGCCTGCTCTCAGGGGAACAATTCCACCAGTCCCATTTTCCCACGTGTTTCACAGCATCCTGCAATTGTTTCCCTCTCAGACACCCTACAACCTCTGTAGGACCTGTCATGTGCTTAAGCTGGACCGTCTGAAGAAGGGCCCTGACCTGAAACATCACCCATCCTTTTTCTCCAAAGATACTGCCCGATCAGCTGAGTTACTCCAGCACTCTGTCTATGTGCTTGACATTATTGGCTGTAAACCAAACCAGACACAAACTTCAAGGGTTAAAAGCAATGGGTAACGCTAAACACTATTGAAAGGTTGGTGGTAGATTTTTACCCATGCGTTAACTTATCATGCTTGTCTCCATTTACAGAACTACCTTCCCCTCCATTCCAATCTCCCTCAGTGTCCTGTGTAACTGAAGTATAATGGTAGTTGCTTTCTTGTGACAATTGTACCAATTGTACAATCTGGAAGTTTGCCCTTGCAAGCATCTGGCTACAAAGTGCAGCATTTCACATGTTTCCAAGACAGTGTAGGCTTGTAGGATGGAAGATGCTAACTGAGGGGGATGCAAAGAGTACTGATGTGCTGGTGTCATAGATAAGGTAGCAGCATGTATCACTCCCATTGTAACAATGTGGCTCTGGCATCTCCCTGATCCCTGGGAAAATAGGATCAAAAACACATTTAAAATCCTGGTTTACCCACTTTTTCAGAAAGGCTCCAGAGACTAAAGGCAAAGGTCCTTCAAAATTCTAGGCAGGGTATAAAACCTGAGGACTTGCAAAAGCCTGCTTTTACATGTGGCCCAGAAGAGCTTGGAGATTGCACCACAAACTTTGCACCATACTGCAGTTTTGCATTTGCTGTTGTATTTATTGTATTTATTGTATTTAATGTTTACTCTCTAAGCTTCATACAAAATAGTAATGTCATTGCACTTTGTTGTCAATGACTATAAACTATGTGCATAAACTAATCTGAATCTGAATCTGAGCTAATCTTGCCTTCTGCAAAGTAATTTCCTTGGCAGCTCCCCCGCTTCTGCTCATTCACTCTGCATGAAGCACCTTTGTTACTCATCTTGCAAACAACAGAAGATCCTAATTTCCTAACTGCCCCTTGCGTAAGGCAAATAGATATCACTGCTTTTTTGCAAAGAGTCGATTTCCTAAGAATTGTGTTCCATCACTTTCAGACATTGAAAGGAGTCCAATAAAGAGATTGACAAAATTTCATTGGAGAAAAGGAATAAAACTGCAAAGCTGCTGCAATCTGAAACAAAAGTCACAAAAAACTGCTAGAATTTAGCCATTCGGTGACACAGGGAAAGCACAGTGGCGCAGCGGTCGAGTTGCTGTCTACACTCCAGAAACCTGGGTGCTGTTTGCACAGAGTTTGTAAGTTCTCACCTTGATTACGTGGGTTTCCTCCGGGAACTCCGGTTTCCTCCCACCTGCCAATAATGTACAGGTTTGTTGGTTAATTGACTTCAATATGTTAAAAAATGCCCGCGAGTAAAGAAAAGTTGCCATGGAAAAAATCGATACTTTGTTTACTCATAGGTTTAGTCGTAGTAGATCATAGTAGGTCGTAGAAGGTTGGCATGTTAGTCGTAGGTAATCAAGGGCAGTCGAAGGTAGTCGTAGATAGTCTTCATCATAGTCGAAGGGAGGTCGAAGGGAGGTCGAAGAAGATCGAAGGGGTCGTCTTCACTCTCCACTATTCAGTGTCCAATTTTTCTGAAGTTAGTCGTAGCTAGTCGTAGCTAGTCAAAGCTGGTCTTCAACATAGTCAAAGGAGGTCGAAGGAGGTTTTCTACGTAGTCGAAGGAGGTCTTCAACAAGTTATTTTTTCAAAATATTCTATACTTGCCAATTAGGTCGCCCAAGTGGGACAGGCACTTCAGGCTTGACAGGGTAGATGTTGAGATGTTTCTACTTGTGGGGAAGTCACCAGCAAGGGGACTTGGATTCAAAATAAAGGGAAGTGACTAAAAACAAAGGTGCTTAGAAATGTATTTTATCAGAGGGAAGTGAATCTCCAGCATTTCATGAGCAAATCTGAGGATGGTGAAGGCCAGATTTAGACAGACTTTAGAGAAACAGCATGGAAACAGGCCTTTTGGCCTACCAAGTCCACGCCGACCAGTGGTCACCCTGTACACAAACACTCTAGAGAGCATTCCATAATTTCACCAAAGCCAATTAACCTACAAATCTGTATGTCTTTGGAGAGTGGGAGTTAACCAGAGCAGCTGAAGAAAACCCAGGTGGTCACAGGGAGAACCTACAAACGCCGCACAGACAGCACCCGTAGTCAGGATCGAACCTGGGTCTTTGGGTCAGTAAAGCAGCAACTCTATCACTGCGTCATTGTGCTGCCCTAAATCGTGAGGTATATTTAAGGTGGAGATGGATAAATGTTTAATAACTCAGGGAATTGAGATTTATGAGGAACAGGCACAAAAGAGGAAAAGTTGAAGCCACCGTACATCAGCCATGATCATGTTAAATGATGGGACAGGCTTGAGGGGCTGAATGGCCAATTCCTACTGCTATTTTCTTGTGCTCTTGGATTCTAGAGTGTGCAATGGAGAGGAAACCCAATGTGGAATATATGACTGATAACGAGCCTGTCAAATTATAATGAAATTATAGCTCCAAGATCATACTCTAGTCAATCAACTCTCCTCCCATCTCCCATCAGGCAGGAGATACAAAAGCTTGAAAGTACCAACCTCATGACAGTTTATTTCACTACTATTATCAGACTCATTAATGGACCTATCATGCACTAAGGATGCATTTCTAATCTACGCTTCGCAGCCCTTGCACATTTTTCCTATCTGCACTTTATCTGTGGTTGTAATGCTATATTCTACAGTCTGTATCTTTTCTCTTTTTATACTCATTGTAAAGGAGTCTAGTCTGACACACTGTAACCTTTACTAGAGTCTTTAATATAGCACATGGCACACACGTCCCAGTACTGGCTGCACCCAGCCTTCAGGCGTACCAGGACAAAATGGGAGGAGGAGAAGGGAGGAGATCATAGTTATACTGATATGAGAGGGCGTGTTAATGGTGATGAGGTAGCTACGTTATAGGTTGCATGCATAAACCATCTACATCCTTTCCCATACAATTTAAACAAAGTTGCAAGAACAGCAGGTTGATTATACAGGACCTGCAAAACTATATGAAGTCTCCGTAGCGATCCGGAGGTTTGACGATCCGACCCGAGCGAGTGCGCACAGCACCCTCACCCTCCCCACCCGAAAGAAGAGAGGGCAGACCGGGAACAGGAACAGGGGGGAAGGAGTAGGCCGGCGGGGACCCCGGCTGCAAGGGGGAACCGGCAGGAATTGGAGAACCAGGAGAGAGGGAAGGGGAGGAACGGGCGGCAGGCGGAGAGAGAGAGAGAGAGAGACGGGCAGGAGGAGAGCGGGCCGGAGAGCGGAGAACGGGAACCGACCAAGGCATGTTACGGGCAGAGGGCATGTCACTGGCGGGGGGCACCGCAGGCGGAGGAGAATAAGGAACAGCAGGAGGTGGTTTCGGCTCTCTGACCGCCAACAGGTGCTGGCGGCTGCGCCGGTAGACAGTGCCCTCATAGTCCACCAAGTAGGAACGCGGCGAATCGTCGACCCCCACCACGGTAGCGAGTTTGGAGAAACCGGTAGACGTCTGCAAACGGACGACCTGGCCTGGCAGTAGTGGGGAGAGAGGACGGCTGGACTTGTCGTGCGAGCGGCGTTGGATTTCGTGCTTCTGAGCAATGCGCTGCTGGACGGCAGAAGGCTGCAGGACCCTGGGCACCAGAGTTTGCTGGGCAATCGGCATCGGGGGGCGAATAACGCGGGACATGAGCCGTTGGGCAGGCGATTTAATGGTACAGTCCCTGGATATATTCCGAAGGTTCAACAACCCCTGGTAGAAATTACCATTAGAGAGATAGGACTGTTCAAGCAGGTGCTTTGCACTGCGCACAGCGCGCTCAGCCAGGCCATTGCTCTGCGGGTACTCTGGACTGCTGGTGTAATGATCGAAGTTCCACTTTGTAGCGAAGGCTCTGAACTCAGCGCTGGTGAACTGGCAGCCGTTGTCAGTCTGTAGCCGGACAGGGGATCCAAAAGTGGCGAAGTGGCGGCGGAGCTTGCTGATGACCATCTCCGAGGTGATGGCAGGGAGAAGGTCCACCTCGAACCAATTTGAGTAAGAATCCACCAAAACGAGGTAGTGCTTTCCACGCCATTCAAAAATGTCGGCAGCCAGCGAGGACCATGGCATGTCAGGGGCAGGCTGTTGTAGCAGCGGCTGACGCTGCTGATGCGGGGCAAGAGAATTGCAGTCCGGGCAGGAGGCCACTCTGGCCTTGATGTACTTCACCATGCCAGGCCAATAGTACTGTTCCTGGGCATGCGAGATGGTGGCGTCAGCCCCCAGATGCCCCATGTGGGCAGCATTGAAGTACCGGCCATACAGTGAGGCAGGGACGACAACTTTGTGGCCCTTGATGATAATGCCATCGATGAGCATCAGCTCATCACGAACCAGGAAGAAGGGGTGAACGCCAGCAGGTAAAGAGGTGCGTTTGACAGGCCATCCACGCCTGATGACAGCGGCAAGCTGTTGGAGATCGGGGTCGTCGGCGGTGTGCGCAGCCAGGCATTGGAGCTGCTTGGTAGGGACGAAATTCACGTTCAGAACCTGTAGGTCATCCTGTTCGAAGGGGTGCTGGTCGCGTGAGGTCCGGGGGGCCCGGGACAGCGCGTCAGCCACATGCATCTCGGTGCCCCTTTTGTAGACGATTTTAAAGTCAAAGCGCTGCAGCTGCAGCATCATCCGCTGCAGCCTTGCGGGAGTAACGTGGATAGGTTTGTTTAGGATCGTCACCAGAGGTTGGTGATCCATCTCGACAGTGAAACTGTTGCCAAAAAGGAAGTCTCGAAACTTTGAACAAGCGAACACAACTGCCAGCAGCTCCTTCTCAATCTGCGCGTAGCGCTGCTCCGTGTCCGTCATGGTCCTAGAGGCATAGGAGACCGGCTGTAGAGAACCATCATCGTGCGGCTGCAGGCAAGCAGCACCCAGACCAAAACGTGAGGCATCACACGTCACCATCACCGGACGCTGTAAATCGAAGAACCTCAGAGTGGGTGTGCTAATCAGCTTTTTCTTCAATAGGTCGAAAGCTTGCTGGTGGCGTGGGAACCAGTACCAGGCAATGTCTTTTTTAGTAAGCTGTCTCAGGGGTGCGCTTAGCTCGCTGAGGTCAGGAATGAACTTTCCCAGGTGGTTGAGCATGCCCAGGAAGCGCTGTAGACCGGAAATATCAGTGGGGGCAGGCAGTTCAGAGATGGCGTTCGTCTTTTGCGGGTCGGTCTTCAACCCTTTGGCCGTGAAAATGTGGCCAACGTACATGGAAACGGCATTTGGACGGGTTCAACTTGAGATTCACCAGCCTGGCGCGGTCCAGGATTCTGCGGAGGTTGCGGTCATGCTCAGCCACATCTCTGTCGTAGACCAGAATGTCGTCCACAATAATTGCACAGGGCAGACCTGCAAACAGTTGCTCCATGGAGCGCTGGAATACCTCACTAGCGGAGTTCATGCCGAATGGCATCCGCAAGAATTTAAACCTGCCGAAGGGTGTACCGAAGGTTGTTAATTCGGAGGAGCGTTTGTCCAAGGGTATTTGCCAAAATGAACTCCTGGCGTCGAGGACGGAAAACACCGTTGCTTGTCCGACTTGGGCGGCGACGTCTTCAACGGTCCAGATTGGGTAGTGGGGCCGCTTGATAGCCAAGTTCAAGTCCTTGGGGTTGATGCACACCCGTATCTCATTCTTTCCTTTCTTCATTGTGGCGACCATAGTGGAGACCCACTCGGTGGGCTCGCTGACTGACGCCAGAACCCCCATATCGACCATGTCCTTTAGCATAGTCTCCACCTTGCCCTTCATGGCGAATGACACTCTGTGGGGCGGGCGAATTACAGGCATCACGGAGGGGTCAGTCGCAATCTTGTACACTAGCGGCAGCTTCCCCAGCTTACCGTCAAAAAGGTCTGGATATGCGGATAGCGGATCCATCACAGCTTGAACCTCGTGAACTGTCCGGTCGAAAGACACCAGACCGAGATCCTGGCAGGTCTGGTTGCTCAGCAAGGTGACACAGTCGCAATCCAGAATAAAGAACGACAGGTCACAGGATGATTTCTGCAGCACACAGTGGAAAGTAGCCCTCCCCACAGGTGTTAGTTCCTCTCCCCCATAGGCACGCAAAACAGAGAGATCGGCAGTCAACAGCTCATTATTTCTTATCTTGTTGAACACTGATGTTGACAAAACATTCACTTTTGCACCCGTATCCAGCTTTGCAGAGAATGACTTGTTATTCACCGTAATGAGCACAGAAGGATCGGGGAGGCTAGAGTGGCTGTGAAGGAGAGTGTAAACACTTGACTCTCCCATGGAATATTCGATCGCAGAGTCGTGGGCAGTGTCTGCAGTAGACTGAGAGTCCATCTCACTATCAAGTTGCTGAAGGTTGTTTAGGATTTGCCTAGTAGCTGGTGGAACTTTCCCACGGGAACGGCATGCGGCAGCAAAATGATTCATTTTCTTACAGAAATTGCAGGATTTTCTGAAAGCCAGGCACTGAGACTGCACGGGGTGGGCATAGTTACAATTGGGACACTTAGGTGCCCGCGGGTCCCGAGATGGACGGGCGGGCCGCGGTGTAGGGCGGGAAATGTCCTGCAAACGTCGTGGCCCTGTAACACCAGTCAGTTTGACAGCGCGGCTGTCAGATCCCCTCACCCCATGTGTAGGGGCTACCACCTCGGCGATGCGACACGCATGCATTGCCTGAGTCAGGGTCAGGTCAGGTCGTTGCAACAAATCAGCACGCAACTTCTGGTCTAACATGCCAGTAACTAGAATGTCCCTGGTGAGCTGCTCACACATATTTTCGAAACGGCACCGCTGAGCAAGATAGCGCAGGTCAGCGATGAAACACTCAACAGGTTCTTCTGGCTGTTGCTTCCGTGAGAAAAACCTAGCCCGCTCCAATATGCGGTTGGAGGGCAGGTCGCAAATCTCGGCAAATTTACGTAAAAGACATATCGGGTCGGCGGCAGATTCAGCTGGCACGGCGATCTGGACCTCTGGATCATAAACGAAAGCCCGAGCTCTCTTCTTGGCATCGGGACCTGCTAGATTAAGCAGGAGGGAGGCACGGGCCGCAGCAGGGTCATTTCTGTGCGCAATATTGACGAATTGAGTGTATTCCATCACAAAAGTAGCCCATCGCTCCGCAATGTCCGCATCAAAGACAAGGGGAGAAGGTTTCCTGCACGAGGAGGCCATCAAAACTGATAGGGAATACCGGGCAAAATATAAAACAAAACTGGTAAATGGGAAGGCGCGAGTCTAACTAACTATCTGACACCATGTAAAGAAGTCTAGTCTGACACACTGTAACCTTTACTAGAGTCTTTAATATAGCACATGGCACACACGTCCCAGTACTGGCTGTACCAGGACAAAATGGGAGGAGGAGAAGGGAGGAGATCATAGTTATACTGATATGAGAGGGCGTGTTAATGGTGATGAGGTAGCTACGTTATAGGTTGCATGCATAAACCATCTACACTCATGTATGATTGCACACATGTATAGTGTGATCTGCTTGAATAGCATGCAAAATAATTATTTCACGTATCTTGGTGCATGTGACACTGATAAATCAATGCCATTACCAATGTTTGGCATGACCAACCAAACATGAATCCCTAGACAAGTCTACCTTTGCCTAAATTTGAAATAATTAGCACCTATTAATGATTTAAATTATGTCAGTCTTCTACATCAGTAATAATATAGAGAACATACTGTATCCACATTCCTGAGTTTAAATGGCATTGAGCAACATTCCTGGATGCTTCAAATTATTGTTATTCTAGAGTGCACTCATCATGACCCAAGTACATTCATTTCCATATATTCAATTTAAACTTAACTTCAGCATGATTATGTGTTGCTAATGATCTGCTAACTTTCCTTTTTTTTGTAGGGGGAATGGATTATATAGGTCATACATAAGAGGCACATGAACTAAATGTCCATCTAAACCCGTTAATAGTTGTCCAGTAATTAGAGGTTTGGTTTCCATAAGTCTTTGACTGGCTTGTAAAGCAGTTTTCAACTTATTAATATTCTATACCAGACTCAGATATAAAAGATCTAAATTTTCTTCACCTAGGGACTAAAATCCAGCTTTATCCAAATGCTTGTGGTGTTTATTGCCTTGTTGTATCTCAACCCTTACAAATTAATTGCTTATTAGATTATAGTCATTGAGTTTGTTCATTTTGGCTCGGATGTGTCCTTAATTCATGGCTGAAGGATATTTGAAGAAATTGGATATATCCCCATGTGATGAACAACATAATGAATGAGAACGACAACCAATTATTATCTGACAGTGCTTTATGACTATGTGACAATAATCAAAAATGACATGTTTGATAAAGGAAAACTGACTATGTTGCATTCAAGGGGAGAAATCAAACAGCATTTACAGAAAAATTAAAAGTCTGAAATATGTTGCCACAGTAGTATGATTGTTCAGATGGGGCTCGTGCTCTAGTTCATGTTTGCACAAACCATATGGGGGGGGGGGGGGGGTGTTAGGACAAACAAATAACCTTATAGAGACTGCATTTTCCCTTATCACTGACACTTATTTTTAATTTTAATATCCCACAAGATAATGGTATAAAATGTTTACTCTGTCCCAGTAAGGAAAGAGCTGCCAAACATGGCAAAGGACTTACTTTCCAAATAACAATAGTGCATGAACGAGGGAAGATTAGTCCCCAGTTCCATACATTTTCTAAGTATTTGCTAGTCCAAATGGGAAATAAAATTATAGGAGTGCTGTTGACAGCAGGCAAGATTATGAAGATTTTGTTTTCCAACCATTATCAACTTTATTAAACATAATTATTTCACAAGCCTTTAGTGTCAGTGTTGTAGCCAAATGGATGTAATGGTGTTTGTAAATATGTTTGTTTCTATTAGTTTGGATTCAATTTAAAATGAATAATTAACAATAATGCCAATTGATTATGAAATTATTTTAATAGGAGGGTGAAAATATGGGTCTAATGCACAGTTTGGATCTTTAATCGTGCCCTGACAATAAAGATTGACTAATTATTTGGAACTTGGCCATAAACCCACCAGAACGTTTTATGAGTATTCCCAAGAGTCTACTCCATTGAAGTTACTTCTACTGTGAGAGCCTGCTAGTGATTTATGTGGGTGTAGGATGAGGTTTGAAGGTGTATTATGAAGTTTTGAAGGCTTCATCAATTACTGATCTCTAACCAGTGAGCTTGCATTAAAATGACAGTAGGGCAGCAAGTGCCGTTTTGTTGAGGTCATGTTGGAAACTGATACAATGGGATTGGATTTGCTTCATTATTTTACTATTAAGATTAAAATCACATTTTTCATTTGCTGGTTATGGTTTAGAATTCTGTTTAGGTGCAAGGATATAATGAGATGGACAAAGCATCAGCAAAAACAAGTTACATTTACATGGTGTCATGTACAGTGGCTTGCAAAAGTATTCATACCCCTTGAACATTTCCACATTTTGTCATGTTACAACCACAAACGTAAATGTATTTTATTGGGATTATATTTGATAGACCAACACAAAGTGGCGCATAATTGTGAAGTGGAAGGAAAATGATACATGGTTTTCAAATTTTTATACAAATAAAAAACTGAAAAGTGTGGCGTGCAAAAGTATTCAGCCCCCTTTACTCTGATACCCCTAAATAAAATCCAGTGCAACCAATTGCCTTCAGAAGTCACCTAATTAGTAAATAGAGTCCATTTGTGTGTAATCTAATCTCAGTATAAATACAGCTGTTCTGTGAAGGCCTCAGAGGTTTGTTAGAGAACATTAGTGAACAAACAGTATCATGAAGCCCAAGGAACACACCAGACAGGTCAGGGATAAAGTTGTGGAGAAGTTTAAAGCAGGGTTAGGTTAGAAAAAAATATCCCAAGCTTTAAACATTTCACGGAGCACTGTTCAATCCATCATCCGAAAATGGAAAGAGTATGGCACAACTGCAAACCTACCAAGACATGGCCGGCCACCTAAACTGACAGGCCGGGCAAGGAGAGCATTGATCAGAAAAGCAGCCAAGAGGCCCATGATAACTCTGGAGGAGCTGCAGAGATCCACAGCTCAGGTGGGAGAATCTGTCCACAGGACAACTATTAGTCGTGCACTCCACAAATCTGGCCTTTATGGAAGAGTGGCAACAAGAAAGCCATTGTTGAAAAAAAGCCATAAGAAGTCCCGTTTGCAGTTTGCCACAAGCCATGTGTGGGACGCAGCAAACATGTGGAGGATGCTCTGGTCAGATGAGACCAAAATTGAAGTTTTTGGCCTAAATGCAAAACGCTATGTGTGGCGGAAAATAAAACACTGCACATCATCCTGAACACACCATCCCCATTGTGAAACATGGTGGTGGCAGCATCATGCTGTGGGGATGTTTTTCTTCAGCAGGGACAGGGAAGCTGGTCAGAGTTGATGGGAAGATGGATG
Source organism: Leucoraja erinaceus (assembly GCF_028641065.1). Taxonomy (NCBI): domain Eukaryota; kingdom Metazoa; phylum Chordata; class Chondrichthyes; order Rajiformes; family Rajidae; genus Leucoraja; species Leucoraja erinaceus. The sequence goes on along the minus strand of NC_073377.1, from coordinate 129,238,173 downwards.
GAGCCAAATAAAGGGCAATCTTGGAAGAAAACCTGTTAGAGTCTGCAAAAAACATGAGACTGGGGCGGAGGTTCACCTTCCAGCAGGACAATGACCCTAAACATACAGCAAGAGCTACAATGCAATGGTTTAGATCAAAGCATATTCATGTGTTAGAATGGCCCAGTCAAAGTCCAGACCAAAATCCAATTGAGAATCTCTGGCAAGACTTGAAAATTGCTGTTCACGGACGCTCTCCATCCAATCTGACTGAGCTTGAGCTATTTTGCAAAGAAGAATGGGCAAAAATTTCAATCTCTAGATGTGCAAAGCTGGTAGAGACATACCCCCAAATGAGTTGCAGCTGTAATTGCAGCGAAAGGTGGTTCTACAAAGTATTGACTCAGGGGGGCTGAATACTTTTGCACGCCACACTTTTCAGTTTTTTATTTGTAAAAAAATTTGAAAACCATGTATCATTTTCCTTCCACTTCACAATTATGCGCCACTTTGTGTTGGTCTATCACATAAAATCCCAATAAAAAACATTTATGTTTGTGGTTGTAACGTGACAAAATGTGGAAAAGTTCAAGGGGTGTGAATACTTTTGCAAGCCACTGTATATGGTAAGTGATTCCAGGGCATTTCAAAGGAGCATTGTCAGACCAAATATGACAATGGGTCAGAAAAGTATAGGGTTCCCAACCAAAAGTTGGCTGGAGAAATTAGTTTTGGTGAGAGCCTTAAAGAAAATAGCCTGGTGTCCTCATGTGGACAAATCTAGCAAATCTAGTACATTTATATACTGATAGCTTGTTTTCTGTCTGAGAAGGTATTTTGGCATTATATTTTGGCAGTACAGAGTCAATACAGCTTGAATAGTTAATTCAACTTGGATTTAAAACATGTTTTGGCTTCCTAGCTTGTGACAAATTTGATCTTCAAAAATAGCACAAAATTGTGATAAGAATTTGGACATCCATTTTACAATAAGCTCAACGTTCTTCTCTTGTGTTTATCATTGGATGAACACAAGCAATTGGTTTAATATTGGTAAACATTCTGGGCTAAATCAGGTTGTTATTAGGGGTGTTCAAAGATTTAAACAACAAACAAATATTTATTTCATAATTTTGCCCATCTACAATAGTCTTATTTGCCTATATCAGGATAATATCCTTCTGTGCCTTGCCAATTTGAATGGCTGTATAAAGATTTTCACTTTACCTCGGTACATGTGACAATAAACTAAACTGAACTGAACTGTTATAAATGCATCTTAAATACAATTATATTTGACTCCACCACCTCCTCTTGCAATATAGATAGATAGCCTTTATTGTCATTCAGACCGAAGTCTGAACAAAATTGCAGCAGTCATACATATAATACAATAAAAACAACAATAAACACATATTAACATCCACCACAGTGAGTCCACCCAGCATCTCCTCACTGTGATGGAGGCAAAAGTCTTAGGTCTGTAGTCTCTTCCCTCCTCTTCTCCCTCTGCGCTGAGGCGATACCCCCAGGGTGATAATAAAAACAGTCCCGCAGCTCAAACATCGCGGCCCGGGGTGGTTGAAGCTACCGCCCTCCAGTCCTGCTGTTGCAGCCGCTGTCCCGCAGACGAACTCCGGACTCAGGCCACCACCGCCAGAACACCGTCCCAGCCACCCTAACGCGAGTACCGCACCATCTTCAGCCTCGGGCTGGGCCGCCCCGACATGGGCGCCGAACCTCCCCCGGACCGGGCCGCCCCGACTTGGGCGTCGCTTCTCCCTCTGGCCGGGCCGCCCCGACTTGGGCATCGCTTCTTCCTCTAGCTGGGCTGCCCCAACTTGGGCGTCGCTTCTCCCTCGGGCCGGGCCGCCCCGACATGGGCGCCGAACCTCCCTCGGGCTGCGAGCGCCGAACCTCCCCGAGCTCGGCCGCTCCGACGGGAGCCGCGTTCCACCCTCGGGCTGCCCGCTCTCACGGGAGCGCCCCAACCTCTTCCAGCCCTGAGCCGGACCACCCTCATGGGAGCGAGCTCAGGGCGAGTCCTGACGGGCTCTGCCTCCGGAGCCTCGAGGTCGTCAGCTCCATTAGGCCTCAGCGCAGACGGAATATTTTCAGATATTTTCAGATATCAACTTCTCTCTGTATAAGAACGTTATTTTAAGATTCCTTATAAATCCTGTACCTTTCATTATGCTCTCTTGGTTTTAATATATCTTCCATTGGAAATAGATTCCAACGATGTGCCATATCTATGCCTCTCATAAATTTATATAGTTCTACCAGGTTACCCCTCAACCCCGTCACTCCAGGAAAAACAAGACCAACCTATGCAATTTCTCCCCATACCTAAAGTTCTCTAATCTTAACAACATACTGGAGTTTCTCCTCTTCATGTTTTCCAGCGCAATCACATCCTTCCTGCAGTGTGATGATCAGCACTGCATACAATTCTCCAAGTGCGGCTGAACTGGCCAGATAAATCAAATGCAATGTTATGATCACCACCACAACATTTGAAATTGCAAGTGCATATTATATATGATGGATTCAATAAGCAGCAACATCAATGGAAAATCACATGATGGCAATTGCCTTCTCAGGTGTACTCAAGTTCAAGTCAGTAGTTTGGTTTGGTTTAGTCTGGAGATACAGTGCGGAAACAGGTCCTTCAGCCCACCAAGTCCACACCGAGCAGGGATTTCCACAAACTAACACTATCCTACACACATGAGGGACAATTTTACATTTATACCATGCCAATTAACCTACAAGCCTGTACGTCTTTGGATTGTCGGAGGAAACCCAAGATCTCAGAGAAAACCACGTAGGTCACGGGGAGAATGTACAAACTCCGTACAGACAAGCACCTGTAGTCAGGATCGAGCCTGGGTGGCTGGCACCACAAGGCAGTAGCTCGTCCGCTATGCCACTGTACCGCCCTAGGGAATAAAATATAAGGCTTATTGCAGCAACGATATGTATTTTTACATGATTAAAGAAACAGCTTGGAAACAGGCCTTTTGGCCCATGGGAAAAGGTCTTTTGGTCTACGTCAACCATCGATCAACCATGCACACTGGTTTTGTTATCCCACTTTTCTCGTCCACTCTTTGCACTTTGGAGGCAATTTACAGAGGCTAATTAACCTATAAACCCATACGTCTTTGGCATGTGGGAGGAAACTGGAACACCCAAAGGAAACACACATGGTCACAACGAGAACATGCAAACTCCAGAGTCAGCACCCGCGGTCAGGATCAAACCCAGACCTCTGAAGCTGTGAGGCAGCAGCTGTACCGCCCCTTATTGGTTATCGTTAATATATAAAATATCACATTAGAGGAAATTAAATTAAATAAGGACATGGAATTTGAATTTACATTGATCAGTGACGAGTTCCTTTGAACTGCCACTGAAATGAGAAACTACAGGTCAATGATGCATTGCAGGATTATTGAACGGTGCTGATAGTGATGTACTCTTGATTTCAGGAAGTATGTCAAACAAAACAAATATCAAACCACATCAAGAGATAGCAGCATGAGTGATCACCAGCCTGCCAAAGAGGTCAAGGTAAAAGTCAAAAGTCAAAAGTCAAAAGTAAAAGGTCAAAGTAAATTTTATTTGCCACATGCACTCAAAGATGCAGTGAAATGAATCTTGCCAGCAGCGATAGACTTAAAAAGAACACACCATACACAATAGAATTTAACACAAACAAACACCACAGCATTCTTCACTGCAGTGGAAGGCAACAAAGTTCAATCAGTCCTCCTCCTTTGTTCACCCATGGTCTGGGTCTAAAAGCCTCCGTAGTCGCTGCTATGGACAGCTCGATGTAAAGGGCCTCTTGTCGGGATGATCAAACCTCCAACGTTGGGACGGTCAAATACACTTGGAATGCCCGAATCGGCACTTTCCTACCGGAGACTGCGGTTTCAGGATGTTATAGGCCGCAGGCTAGTGGCCGGAGCTCTTCTCTGGCGATCCCCAGAAAGGGATCCCAGACTCCGGATGATAAGTCCATGCCACGCCCGCGGCTAGAAGCACCGCAGACATGATGCTAAAAATCACCAGGCCAGTGATTGGAGCACTCCTCTCTGGCGACTCCCGGCAAGGTTTCGCCCGCTACGCGATGGAAAAGTCCACACTTAGCCCGCTGCTCTGGGCCCAACTCCGGGAAAGGCTGCTCCAATCCATGCTGTTAGGTCGTAAGAGAGGTGACATAGAAAAAATCGCTTCTCCGTCGAGGAGGCAACCAAAAGCGGGTTCTCCTTCTCCCCCCCCCCCCACCCCCCCCCCCCCCCCCCCCCCCCCCCCCCGCACAAGACACATCAAGAGACAATTAAACTAACATTTAGACACACCAAAGAAACACCCGAAAAGTCGAAATATAAGACACAAGCTGCTGGTAGGGCAGCCAACTGGCAGCGCCCCCACCGAACAGGTAACGTTAAGCAGGTGCATTTAAAAGAAGCTTTCAAAGATTGAAAGAAAGTTAGAGATGTTGAAAGTCTTAGAGCGTGTTTTCAAGAGCTGAGGCAAAATGGCACTGGATAAAGTAAAATAATTTGGCATCAATGGCCAATGGAAAATTGTACTCAGCCCATTCACCAGATTTATTCCCATCATGGTTTACACTCCTCGATAAGATCACACTTCCTGCACTCCAAGAAAGCAAATAGAAGTCTGCCCAACCTTTCCGTATAGCTGAGGTCCTGGCAACATCCTCATAAATCTTCTCTGCACTCTTTCCAGCTTAATGCCATTCTTTCTATAGCAGGGTAACCACAATTGAACACAATGCTCCAAATGATCTTGAACAATTTTAAAATAACATCCCAATTTGTATATTCATTACCAAGACCCAAGAAGGTCAATGTACCAGATGTCTTCTTTAGCACTCTTACCACCTATGATGCCACATTCAGGGAATTATGCACTTGTATATCTAGATCTCTTCACTCTACAACCCTCCGCTGGGCCCTACCATTCACTGTGTAAGTCCTGTCAAGTCAAGTCAAGTCAAGTCAAGTCAAGTCAAGTCAAGTTTATTTGTCACATACACATACGAGATGTGCAGTGAAATGAAAGTGGCAATGCTCGCGGACTTTTGTGCAAAAGACAAACAACAAAACAACCAAACAAATTATAAACACAATCATAACACACATATTCTTTTACATAATAAATAATGGAAGGAAAACGTTCTGTAGAGTTAGTCCCTGGTGAGATAGGCGTTTACAGTCCGAATTGCCTCTGGGAAGAAACTCCTTCTCAACCTCTCCATTCTCACCGCATGGCAACGGAGGCGTTTGCCTGACCGTAGCAGCTGGAACAGTCCGTTGCAGGGGTGGAAGGGGTCTCCCATGATTTTATTTGCTCTGGAGTTGCACCTCCTGTTGTATAGTTCCTGCAGGGGGGTGAGTGAAGTTCCCATAGTGCGTTTGGCTGAACGCACTACTCTCTGCAGAGCCTTCTTGTCCTTGGCAGAGCAATTCCCAAACCAGATGGTAATGTTCCCGGACAAGATGCTTTCCACCGCCGCTGCGTAGAAGCACTGGAGGATCCTCGGAGACACTCTGAATTTCCTCAATTGCCTGAGGTGGTAAAGGCGCTGCCTTGCCTTACTCACGAGTGCTGAGGCGTGTGATGCCCATGTCATATCTTCAGAGATGTGGACTCCCAGATATTTAAAACAGTTCACCCTATCCACAGGATCCCCATTTATCCTCAATGGAGTGTACATCCTCGGATGATGTGCCCTCCTAAAGTCCATGATCAGCTCCTTCGTTTTTTTGATGTTCAAGAGGAGGCTGTTATCCTGGCACCAGAGTGCTAGATCAGCCACCTCCTCCCGGTAGGCCTTCTCATCGTTGTCTGAGATCAGGCCCACCACCACAGTGTCATCAGCAAACTTAATTATTGAATTGGAGCTGAACCTAGCCGCACAGTCATGTGTGTACAGGGAGTACAATAGGGGGCTGAGGACGCAACCCTGGGGCGATCCTGTGCTCAGGGTGAGGGACTCCGATGTATTCCCTCCCATCTTGACTACCTGGGGCCTGGCGGTGAGAAAGTCCAGGACCCAGGCACACAGGGAGGTGTTGAGCCCCAATTCCATTAGCTTCCCGGCCAGTCTGGTGGAGACTATCGTGTTGAAGGCTGAACTGTAGTCTATGAACAGCATCCTCACGTAGCCCCCCTTCTGGCTGTCCAGATGGGAGAGAGCGGTGTGCAAGACCTGGGAGACCGCATTGTCCGTGGACCTGTTCGGACGGTATGCGAACTGCAACGGGTCCATGTTCCGAGGGAGGAAGGTGCAGATGTGATTCTTCACCAGCCTCTCAAAGCATTTCATGACTACCAAGGTAAGGGCCACCGGACGGTAGTCATTCAGACAGGCTGGGGAGGCATTTTTTGGTACCGGTACAATGATGGATTTTTTGAAGCAGGCAGGGACCACGGACTTGTCCAGGGAGAGGTTGAATAATGTAGTGAGCACTGGAGCTAGCTGCGTAGCACAGGACTTGAGTACTCGCCCCGAGATGCCATTGGGACCTGCAGCTTTCCTCGTGTTCACCCGTGTCAGTGCCCTCCTCACGTCATGCTCGGACAGCAAGAATGTGTGCACATTCCTCCCTTCAGCTTCGGTAGTCCTTGTTAGACTTCCTAACATGCACCACCTCATAATTATCTGCATTAAATGCCATTAGCCATTCCTCAGCCCAAGGAATTTTCATCCACTGGTGTTGCTTTCCTCAGTAAATTTTCCTTCCATGATCAGCTACCACACATTGCTTTGTCTCTGCCGTTGGAAACTCTACAAAGCCACAGATTTAGCAAGCAGCCAAATTCCCTGCACTGAATCAAAAGATTTTCCACCAATGTTAATTTGTTAGAGAGGGAAAAAATAAAATGGTAGACATGCTCCACTACTCTGAGCTGCCTGAGAATTATGTAACACTGAAGAATTTGTGGTAAAGTACTGGGATTCTGGACAACACAGTTTATGAGCAAAATCCTAGTGTTGCAAAGCTTTCTAACTGATCAAGAGTGGTGTCACATTCCTACTGCCAATTAATTAACACAACACTTGTGGGAGGAAGCATCTTCACTCTTGTCCAACAGCCAACCACCGTTCTCATATCAAAGTACATGCTGCCAAACAAGATAACTAAATAGCTTCTATTGTATACTGTATCTGCCTCAAAGCTCCACTGTACATTAAGTGCCTCCTCTGATTTCCTGCATCTACAATCCATTGTAGAAAGACACAAAATGGATCTGGAGCTTTTCTTTGTTTTGCTTCATTTGCCTTGTAAATGTAGCTTTCCTGTCATTCAAACTAAGCAAAAGACAAATTTTGCTCAGAAGGATTAATAAACTAATTGCATATGCTAACAGTGCATTAAAAAAAAACTGTCCTTTTCCCTTTAACTCAGTGAGGTAGTTGTACTTCATAGTATCAATCCTGCTAAGCACTATTGAAAGTTAGGTTATACAGCTTTCCTTTAGACTAACTGGTAACCTGTACCACAAGAGTACTGTTGAGAGTGGCATTGATTTATGCAGAGAAGCTGAGCTTCCACCTCAAGGGTGCAGAGTTGTTCAGCAAACAGTGTTGCTGTCTCATAGTTTTAGTTACTAGGTTCAAGCATAACACATTTGTGTGAAGTTTGCATGGTCCCCCTTGTAAACAAATGGGATTCCCACGGATTATCTGCTTCACCTCGCACACTCCAAAGATAAATTGGCTGGTAGGATGATTGGTTAATGTAAAATACCTTTTGTGTAGATGAATGGTGGGTTCATCAGAGTTGATGGGCATTTGGGACAAATTAGATCACATGGGATTGATGGCACTGCTCTGAGAGCTGGAGTAGTTGATTAGTACGGTGTCAGCGATTATGGGGAGAAAGCTGGAGAATGAGGTTTGGAGGGAGAGATAAATCAGCCATGATTGAATGGCGGAGTAGACTTGATGGGTTGAATGGCCTAATTTTGCTCCTATGACTTATGAAATAACCATATAACCATATAACAATTACAGCACGGAAACAGGCCATCTCGGCCCTACAAGTCCGTGCCGAACAACTTTTTTTCCCCTTAGTCCCACCTGCCTGCACTCATACCATAACCCTCCATTCCCTTCTCATCCATATGCCTATCCAATTTATTTTTAAATGATACCATTGAGCAAGACTCAACAGGCCACAATGCCTCCTCTGTCACAAGAAAACATGAGAAATGATAGAAGGTACACAAAAATGCTGGAGAAACTCAGCGGGTGCAGCAGCATCTATGGAGCGAAGGAAATAGATTCAATTCAATTCAATTCAACGCACTTTATTCGGGGCAATTTAAAAGGGCGCATTACAGTAGCTTTTTAAAAAGGGACACAATCAACAAACATAAACAGCACGCATACTGCACAATCAACCAGCACACGCATTTCACAGACACACTGCACAATCACACAACACACACCGCACATCAACATTCAACACATATTAATAGTTTTTAAAGTGCTTCCTAAGTGCTTCAATTAAAAAGTGCATATAGAAAGTTATTTCATTTCATATGTTCATGAGTCAGTGATCAGCATTAAAAAGCTGGACAGCCCTGGGGATGAAGGTTGCCTTCCTCCTCTGTGTCCGGCAACCCGGACAGCGGAGTCTGCGTCCTGTGGGGAGCCACTCAAACTCAGGAAACAGGATGTGAGAGGGGTCCTGAAGAATCCTGCGTGTTAACTTTACAGACTGTTGGTCGCATAGGGCAGTGAGAGTTCGGACGGGCTGCTCAATGATTTTTGAGCAGACCTTGACCACATTCAACAGGCGGTTTCTGTTTTGCAGGGTGATGGAGTGGAACCAGCTAGTGGAAGAGAAGGTTATTACATTTTCAATGAATGCGTAGTAGAATGTGGTGAGAATGTCTTTGTTAATCCCAAATGACTTCAGCTTCCTGAGTAGGTACTGTCTCTGATGGCACTTTTTAAGGATTTCCTCTATGTTAGAGGAAAACCTTAGCAGGTTGTCGAAGGCTGTTCCCAGGTATTTGTATACCTCCACTATCTCCACTTGCTCCTGCTGGATGATAGTGGTGGCTGCCTCAGCCATCTGTCTCTGTTGGGGGGAAAAAGTCACAATCATGTCCTTGGTTTTGCTTATATTTAGCTCAAGACAAGACTTTTCACACCATACTATAAAGTCCTGCAGGGCTGAGCTGTGATGTTGTGTGTGGCTGGGAAGAAGAGACAGGAGAACTGTGTCATCAGCAAATTTTACAAAGTGGCAGTTTGGCTGGATGGATCTGCAGTCATCAGTGTAGAGAATGAAGAGAAGTGGGGAAAGGACACAGCCTTGTGGAGAGCCAGTGAAGGTGAAGAGGGTGTCGGACAAGGTGTGGTTCACCAACACCCTCTGTGATCTGTTGGTGAGGAAGTCTATAATCCACAGAGTGAGTTGGTGGTTGAGGTGGAGCGGGTGATGAGCTTCTCAGCCAAAATATGTGGCTGCATGGTGTTGAATGCTGATGAGGAGTCTGCAAACAGAAGTCTGGCTGTGGCCTTGGGGATTTCCAGATGCTTATGGATGGTGTTTAAGATGAATATTTTTGCGTCATCGACACCCCTGCCAGCCTGGTAAGCAAACTGCAATGGATCCATCATCAAGCCAGTTGCCTTGGTGATGTGCTCCTTGATGATCCTCTCCATGGCCTTCATGATCAGGGAGGTGAGAGCCACCGGTCTAAGGTCATTCAGGACCTTGGTGGTGCCCTTCTTTGGGATGGGAATCACTATTAATTGCGGGGACTGTGCTGCTGGTCAAAGAGCCCTGGAACAGATGCTGGAACATACCTCCCAGCTGCTCAGCACAGTGCCATAGGGTCCGCCCACAGATGTTGTCTGGCCCTGGAGCTGTGTTCTTTTTAGTCCTTTTGAGGGCTCTCACCACCTCTGATGTGTTGATGTTGAGGCCGGAGTCATCAGGTCTGTGTGTGGAGACGATTGATTCTAGCTGGGTGCTATTGTCCTTTTCAAATCTGGTGTAGAAGGAGTTGAGATCATTCGGGAGTGAAGTGAAGCTGCTTCCTGCTACCTGAATGGGCTTGCGGCTGGTAGAGACAGAGTTCACTGCTGCCATGTTCTTGAGGCCCTGCCAAGCCGCACGGAGGTTCCCTTTTCCAAAGGTCTGCTCCACTTTGTTCTTGTATTTCTGCTTGGCAATTTTTATGGCCCGCTTGACCTCTCTGTTTACCTCCTTCTTCTCAGCTTCAGAACCGGTAATAAATGTTCGCTTTTTCTTATTCAATATGTTTTTTAGATCTTTAGTCGCCCAGGGTTTATTGTTAGGGAATATTGTGACTTTCTTGGAGGGGATAATATTGTCTACACAGAAAGTGATGTATGCTGAGACTATATCCGCTTGCTCACTAATGTTATTGGAGGAGGATGTGAGGGTATTCCAGTCTGTGGTTTCAAAACACCCTTGAAGCCTGTCAATACTGTCTGGTGTCCACTGTTTGATGTCCTTGATGACTTTCTCTGTTCTCTTTACCACAGGTGTGTAGGCAGGAATGAGCAGTTTGCTGCTGTGGTCAGCAGAGCCTAGGGGAGGGAGGGAGACGGCTCTGTAGGCGTCTGGGACTGACCCATAGCATTTGTCCAGTGTTTTCCCTAGACGGGTGGTACAGTTGGCATACTGGTAGAATCCTTTAAGTGACTTGTCAATTGAACAGTGATTGAAGTCACCCATGATGAATTTGGGGGCGTCCGGAGATATCAGTTCGAGTCTGTCGAGCATATTTCTTATATGTTCCGTAGCAGTGGATGCATTTGCTCTGGGGTGGATATAAACCAGAATGAAATACAGTTGTGGGAATTCCCTGGGAAGGTAGAAGGGATGCAGGGAGACAGCCAAGAGTTCAATGTCAGGGTTGCACAGTTCTTCTCTGACAACAACTGTTTTGCACCAGCGTGGATTGATGTAGAGGCAGACACCACCGGCATGGTGCTTGCCAGTCAGTTCAGTATCACGGTCTAACCTTACAGGAGATCCGAAGCCATCTATGTGCATGCTGTCACTGTTGTCACTCCCAGTCAGCCATGTTTCAGTGAAAGCAAGAATGGAAGCAGTCCGATATTCATACATGTGAAAAACGTTAGCTTGCAGTTCATCAGTCTTGTTACGCAATGAGCGCACATTAGCAAGGATCACTGAGGGAAGTGCACGGTGCTTACTTTCTCTTCGCCTAAGTCTTGCTTTAACTCCACCCTTCTTCTTCCTCCCCCGTCTCGTTACCTTCTTTCTATTGTTGTGCAGGGTGCCTGTCCGGTCGGTTGGGAGTTTACATTGTAGCTCCTCCGGCAACTTGTCTATGGCAGGGGCTTGGTGAGAGTGTAATTGCAGCTGAAGTAAAAAGTCCCTGCAGTAAGTAATCCTTTGGTTGTCCGGAAGAGTATATCCATATGATGCAGTGGGCAGATAATCCAAGACGAACAGTAGAAGCATAAGAGTCCATAGTGTCCATGTGAAGTCCATACTTTGGAGCAGTGAACGCAAGAAGCTAGCTGGCTAATTAACGTTGGCTGATGGTCCGGTGTGTGTGTGTGTGTGTGTGTGAGGTAGTGGCAGCGCCTGCACAAACACATCACGAAAGTACTGAACTATACGGCAGCAATTAACCGTCAATCGATACCCGATGTACTTAAAATGAAACAAAACACTCTCGCAACTCACGTAACGTAACGTAACGAAGAGACAAACATTCAAAGCTACTCTCTGCACCGACCGGTCGACTGCACAAGCAGTGAAATAAGTAACGTTTCGGGCCGAAACCCTTCTTCAAATGATAGAAGAGAACCTTATATTCATTGAGTGTTATGTTTACCTCAGGATATTCCAAAGAGCCTCACAACTAATTATTTCATTTGGAAATTGATGAACACATCAAATCTGCACATTCAGCAATATAAGGATGACCACATATGTGTTCTTAGTGGAGTTAATAGAGGGGAAAATAGTAGCCAGTGTATCTGGGATAAAACATTTCCTTGCATTGTGTGTACAAAATGTGCCATGTCAGAACATTGAAACTTCATTCCTTAAAGGCCTGTCTCACTTGGGCGTCATTTGCGCGTCACGCAGGTGTCACGTAAAGATTTTGTGTATCCTAAAATCCTGGGGCGCCACGCGCGACCGTGCACCACTGCCTTCACCACCACGTCTCACCACGTGCCATGCATGCGTAATGCACACCATGCGTGCGTCATGTGTGCGTCACGACCCACGCGTGACGTGTAAATGATGACACGTCATGCGCCGTGACGCGTAAATAATGTCACGTAAATAATGCGCAAGTAACGCCCAAGTGGGACAGGCCCTTTAGTATTCAATGGGGTTCAGCTCACATTAGTTACTCTATCATGCAAATACGCACTTTGGAGTGAATGCATTTCTAACCACTATGCTCTTCTTTTAATAATGCAATTGAACGTTTCATGCCCACTTGATTAGCAGATGAGATCTGGATTTCTAATATCTCTTGTGTAGGGGAGGCCCTTCAAGTGATGTTTGCAATGTCACAGATCTCATGACTCAAATGTAAGTAAAAATGGTAGAATTAGGAAATCATTAAGCAGAGGTGACACATAATTCTACAAGAGAGGAGGGTAAAATAGCCCTAGCAACTTCCCATTACCCTGTGGAATATTTGGAAGAAGTGAGTCCTAATTTTGTTCTTCAAAAAGGAAAATAATTTAATGCCCGTTTTCCATTGAATGATTCACATTTTTCTTTTTAGCACATCCTGCTCTAATAATTATCAATTTTTAATGATATTTCCTGATCTCAATGTACATTTATTTTTGGCTTGCAACCAATGTAACATCATTAAACTTACATTTTTGAAACATATTTATATATGCCACTACTCTCTTCTTAAACCATTTAAAGATAAGTGGATGATAATAACATATCTAATTGAAAAAGAAATAGATCTGCAACAACTGATGAGTAGTCTTTGTATGCTGGTGGAGGTGGAAGGGAAATAAATAAACACTTTTATATTGAATACTAGACAGAGGGATATCATGCAAGTACTTTAAATATAATTTCAAGGCTTCTACCTTTCCTAAAACTATTAAATATACTTTTCAATATTGGAAATAATTTTGAGATTCATATTAACTTGACTGATATTTATGATTTGGCCTCTGAAGACTGATGTGCTTTATTGGATAATCCATTTCTTCATCTTGTTGCAGAAAAATATAGAAAATATCAATACATCAAATTTATTGAATCAAGTGATGACATTATATGAATCTTTAAATTTTATGCCAGCTATTCTTTTCAAAAGCTCTTTTCTTCCTCCTATAATTCATAGACTTGACAGCGTACTTGTCACTGTAAATTATGCCAATACTTACATGGACATCTGGCTTACATGTTTTATTTATATTTTGCAAAATACACTGCAAAAAAAAATGTCAGCTGCTCAAATACTTGGCACTAGCTGGACGCTAATGGCATAATGCAGTTCGCTGCTGGCGGGTTTCCCTATATTGGCGTTTATTGCACTGACAGTGTCCTCTATCACCAATGGCTAACAAAACAGGCTTCTCTTAATGGAAGTCAGATTTACAGGTCTAAATTTGTGCATTCCCAGTGAAAGACAGAATTAAAATGCTACATGCTTTTTAGCAGCCCTGCTCTGTTGATGTTATTGGTGCACATGCTCTATTAAGGCCACCTACAGATCATTCTCTGCATTATATAAAAATATTTATAGAAAAGCTGTTAGATTATATCCATGATTTAAAAGTATGTTAAAAGCTTCACCATTTTTATTCCGGAGTAGTTGTGACTAACTGTAATCTAAACAAAATGTGAAATAGTCAAGACTTTCTGCATTTTAATATTCAGTAGTCAGCCAGATAATTGCACTGGTTGCATGAGTGTGCTTTTGTAAAAAAAAGCCTTTAATGTAAAACCTTTTTGTTAGTCCATGGCATTCCATGTAATTCAGGTCCGCATGGCTTTAGCAACAAGTATTTAAGATATGTTGACAGAGTAAGTGGCACATCTCTTTTAAAGAATAATGTCAAACACCCAGCTAATAAAGCAACCTGTTTCCTCATGTGCTTCTATATATAGAATTATTTTCTTAGGCATGTGTCTATTAAGGAAAATAATACATCTGATAGTCCACAAAATAAGTTGTTAAGACAGAAACACAAGAAACTGCAGATGTTGGATCCTTGAGCAAAATCTAAACTGCTAGAAGAACTCAACAGTTCAGGCAGCATATATGGAAGGTAGTGGATATATATATATATATATATATATATATATATAATATTAATAAATCTCTGTTCTTGACCGCTTTTGGCCTTCTGTGCTGCAATTTCTGAGAGAACACCACCTCCTATGGCTGTCATTTTTGGGCACCTCGCTCAGATCCCCCCTCCGCCGCATATGTGCCGAGGATTTTCCCCGTCGATGAAAAATGAAAGATATGTTAATGTTTTTACAAAATTCCCCATTCTCTCTGCTGCCCCTGCTGGAGGGAGGGGGAGGGACTATAAAACCATGAAGTGGTGTGCCTCAATCAGTTTCTGCAAGTGGTGTGCCTCAGGCTCTGCAAGTGGTGTGCCTCAGTCTCTGCAAGTGGTGTGCCTCAATCAAAGCTCTGAATAACACTGAGCACATGTCTCCACAGCTGTGAGTACCCATAATGTGGTTTGAAAATGAAAATATGGTTAGTTTGAGGAAAAAAGCACTGCCTGCAAATGCTTGTTTGGGTTGAAGTAAAAAGGCACCCTCTCTCTCTCCCCCTCCTCTCTCTCCCCTCCGCTCTCTCCCCTCCTCTCTCTCCCCTCCTCTCTCTCCCCTCATCTCTCTCCCCCTCCTCTCTCTCCCTATCCCTCTCTCTCTCCCTCTCTCTCTCCCCCCATGTCTCTCACCCTTTCTCTCTCTCTCTCCCCCTCCTCTCTCTCTTCCTCTCCCCCCCTGCCAATCACCCCCCTTTCCTCTCCAACCCACCTCTCCCCCCCTCCTCTCTCCCCCCTCCTCCCTCCTATCCTCCCTCTCCTGTCTCCCCCTACTCTCTCCCCCTATCTCATCTCCCCTTCCTCTTCTCTCTCCCCCCTCTCACTCCTCCCTCTCCCCTCCCCCCTCTCTCCGCCCCCTCTCTCCCCCTCCTCTCCCCCCTCTCCCCCCTCTCCTCCCCCCCCTCCCCTCTCCCCCCCCTCCCCCCCTCTCCTCCTCTCCTCTCTTCTCCTCCCGCACCGTCCCTCCCCTAACCCCCCCCCCCCCTCCCCCTCCACATATACCAACCCCCTTCCCTCTACCCTCCCTCCCCCTCCCTGCTCCCCACCTCAGTAGATAGGGTGGTTATGGGGTAAAAGGAGCAAATTAATCATATTAATATTATATCAAAGGGGGTAATTAGCGTGAGTACGGAGGGGGGGGGAGGTAGGATAGTTAGTGTGTGTGACGCTGCATGCCACCTACCACCCCCACAACCACACGTTGGGGGAACAGACCCAATGGGTCTGCACTTGGTCTAGTATATTACTAAAAGTCTGATCTTGACCGCTTCCTGTTGTTCTGTATATTGATTTTAGAAATAACGCTGCCACTTACGGCAGTGATGTTTGGCCATCTTACTCAGAGACCCCCTCTGCTGCGCAGGACAAGAGGATTTTTCCCATTGATGAAAAATAAAAGAGTAATTAGTCTTTAAAAAATGTTGAGATTCTCTATCCTGAAGGCCACGCCCCTTCCGGAGGGATTATAAAACCTGGAAGTGTGGAGGTACGTCGGTTCCCTGTAAGATGGGGGAGCGAGAGGTCGCAATTCTCAGTCTGGGCTGTGAATAACACTGAACCCATGTCTACTAAACTGTGAGTGGTTTTATTGACCTGTTAGTGCCCTTAATGTGGTTTGAAAATGTAGTTTGAAAATGCAAAAGTGTGTTTTGGTTTGAAAGTGCTAAAGCAAGCTGCGTTGCTTTTGGTTTTAAAAGTGCTAAAGCAAGCTGCGTTGCCTTTGGGGTTTTTTTGGGGTTTTTTTTCTTTTCATTTTATTAGAAGTAAGTACAGTCATATGGCACCAAAGTGCCTAATATATATTTTCATAATACATTTTATGTACAACTTCTGTTTTATTTTTGTTACATTGAAAAAAGATTAGAATAAGAAAAAGAAGTTAGATAGTAAAGAATAAAAAGATTTGAGATATATAGTGTGTGAAGAAAGAAAACGAGTAAATGAAGAAAGTTGAGAGAGAAAATAGATAAAAGAAAATAAAATAAAAAAGAGAAGGAGATCATTATTTATAATCTTGACCAACCCTCGTCCAGTCCTGAAACAGTTCTTTTACAATTGTGTTGCACCATATGATTCCAAAAAAAAACGACGAATGGAGACCAACTCGTTATGAATTGGTCTGCTTTATCCATTAGGAGGAATCGCATTTCCTCAAGATGAGCTGTGTCTAACATACTTGCAATCCACATTTTAAGCGTTGGTATTGATGTACCCTTCCAAAATTTAAGTATTAATTTTTTTGCTATTATTAAACCATAGTTAAGGAATAGATTTTGAGATGTGTTCAATCTATTCCCATCTTCCATTACGCCAAATATAATAATTTCAGTATTAGGTTCCATTCTTGTCTTGAATAATTTTGTAAATATTTCAAAAATATCATTCCAAAATCTATAAAGTTTTATGCAGGAAACTAAGGAGTGTGTTATAGTTGCCTTTTGGGCTAGACATTTATCACAAGTGGCGGATATATTTGGATAAAATTTGTTCAATCTTGTTGTTGAATAATATTATCCATGTACAATTTTAAATTGAATTAGATTATGTCTTACATTAATTGAACATTTGTGAATATATATCAAGTATTTTTCCCATTTAACCTTTGTAATTTTTATCATTAGTTCCCGTTCCCACACTTCTCTAAGTACCTCTGTCGATGGTAGGTCTATATTTAGAATACTATTATATAAATATGATATTAATTTTTGTGAGTCAGCTTCAATATTCATTGCTTCTTCCAATAAGTCAGGAGTTACTTTTTGATATCCTTGTATATATTTTTTCATGAAATCGTAAATCTGATGATATTTAAAATATTGGTTGTTTTTGAATTTACATTTTAATTGTAATTGTTGGAATGATAGTAGGCTTCCCATTTCATACATATTCACAATCCTTCTAATTCCGAGACTTTCCCATTGGTTATATGTCTTATCAATAATAGATGGTTTAAATAAAGGGTTATTCGCTATTGGCATTAATAGTGATAGATTTCTTAATTTTATAGATAATTTTATTTGTTTCCAAATTCTTATTGTACCATATATAATTGGGTTCTTCTTATATATTGTGTTATTCAGTTTTTTTGGGGAGAAGAGGATCGTTCCTATATTACAAGGATGGCAATCCTCCTTCTCCATTTTTATCCATTCTGTCCGTTGGGTAGAACTATCCAACCAATAAATCATATTCTTAATATGCACTGCCCAGTAATAATACATAAAATTCGGAAGTGAAAGTCCCCCGACATCTTTTGGATTACATGTGTTTTTTTGTGATTCTATGTGATCTATAGTCCCAAATATAATTAGTAATATTAGAGTCTAATTTAAAAAATATATATTTTGGTATATATACCGGTATAGACTGAAATAAGTATAGTAATTGTGGTAGGAAGATCATTTTTATTGCATTTATTCTACCTAATAATGATAAGGGAAGTGTTTTCCAAAATTTAATCAGCGTATTAAGTTTATTTAATTAAGGTATGAAATTAGCTTTATATTTTCTAGTAATCTGAATACCCAAATATTTCAATTTTTCAGTTGCGATTTTAAAGGGGAACTTCAATAAGTGTGTAGGTTCTTGAGGTTTTAATGTCATGATTTCACTTTTATTCCAGTTTAATAAGAGTCCGTACGGCTAGAAAAACCATTTGTATTTCGGTTTGTGGAGTAGCAGTGTGGAACAAATTGAATGAGGAATTAAAGCAATGTACAAACATGAATCATTTTAAAATGATATATAAAAAAATAATTTTCAAGGGATACCGGGTGGTTGACAAGTGGGGGTTAATGTTTGTCTATTGCTTTACAATTGTTTACTTATGTTTGGTTACTTCATATATGAAGTTTGTATGTGTATAATAGTTGTATGTATATATATGTCTGTAGGTATTATGGGAAATTGCCTGGGGTAGTATTATTATTATTAATTAATTGATTTTTAAATATGGTAGAAGTGTTGGGGAAAAGGGGTGAGATTTAATGGTATTCTTCTTCTCACTCCTTTTCGAGCTTGTACAGACACAGAGTTGGACATTGGAAATTTGCTTTTTGTTCTTTTCATTGCTTGTAAATATTGATTGTAATGTCCAATTGTTTGATAATTTCGATGTTGTTACTATTAATGTCTTTAATGTCTTTACTTGTTCGGAATAAATAAAATAAATAAATAAATAAATAAATATATCCAGAAAAAGACCCAAATTCCTCTATTAAGTTTAATAAATTTGGTATGCTCGTTTGTGACTTTGTAATATATAAAAGTATATCGTCTGCATATAATGAGATTTTATTCTTTGAGTCCCTGGTATTATAGCCCTGAATATTCGGATGAATTCTTATACTTTCAGCCAGGGGTTCTATCATAAGGGAAAATAACAGGGGTGATAGTGCGCATCCCTGCCTATTACTCCTTGATAGTTGAAATTTTTGAGATAACATGTTTTTAGTTAAAATTATTGCCATCGGATTATCATATAATAATTTTACCCATGTTATAAAATTCTCTCCCATATTAAATTTTTGTAGTACAATATATATGTATTGCCATGCTACCTGATCTAATGCTTTCTCTGCATCCAAAGAAATAATTGATATCTTCTTCCACTACTTTATGCGAGTACATTGATACAATAATTGATCTTCATCCTCTACTTTATGCGAGTACATTGCATTAAACAGGCGTCTCAGATTATTAAATGAGTATCTTTTGAGTATAAACCCCGTTTGATCAGGGTTTATCAATTTACTAATATATTTGCTTAATCTTCTTGCTAAAATCTTTGCTAAAATTTTCTGATCTGTATTTAAAAGTGAGTAGACCAAGTGCAGACCCGTTGGGTCTCTTTCCCCAACAGCGTTTGCAGGTGGGGGAGGGGAGGGGGGGCTGCGGCATCACACTCAAATTAACCACCCCCAAACTCACAGGTGGGGGGAGGGGGGTGAGAAGAGGGGAGGGAAAGGAGAGGAGGAGGAGGATATGGGACAAATTTGGGAGGGAAAGGAGAGTGGGGTAGGGGGTGAGAGAGGGGGATAGGGAGAGAAATGTGGGGGAGGGGGGGATGGGGAGGAGGGAGGGGGAGAGGGTTGGGGGGAGAGAGGGGAAAGAGTGGGGATGGAGAGTGGAGGGGGGAGGGGAGATGTGGAAGAGTGGGGAGGGAGGAGGAGAGGGGTATGGGGAGTGATGGAAGAGGGACAGAGGGGTAGGAGGAAGGGGGTGGGGTAGAGAGGGAAGGGGGTGGGGGAGAGAGGGATGGGTGGGAGAGGGAGAGGGGTGAGGAGAGGGAAACATAGAAATTAAGTGCAGTAGTACGCCATTCGGCCCTTGGAGCCTGCACCACCATTCAATATGATCATGGCTGATCATCCAACTCAGTATCCTGTACCTGCCTTCTCTCCATACCCGTTGATCCCTTTAGCCACAAGGGCCACATCTAACTCCCTCTTAAATATAGCCAATGAACTGGCCTCAACTACCTTCTGTGGCAGAGAATTCCAGAGATTCACCACTCTCTGTGTGAAAAATGTTTTTTCTCATCTCTGTCCTAAAGGATTTCCCCCTTATCTTTTAACTGTGACCCCTTGTTCTGGACATCCCCAACATCTGGAACAATCTTCCTGCATCTAGCCTGCCCAACCCCTTAAGAATTTTGTTCGTTTCTATAAGATCTGCCCTCAATCTTCTAAATTCTAGCGAGTACAAGCCGAGTCTATCTAGTCTTTCTTCATATGAAAGTCCTGACATCCCAGGAATCCGTCTGGTGAACCTTCTCTGTACTCCCTCTATGGCAAGAATGTCTTTGAGCATTGGACATTGTGACATCACACGATGGAATGTTCACCATGGGCTGGGGCTCCTGCAAAGGCATATGTAAATGAATCCATTCCGATTGGACATCTGTGAACATTGGGCATTGTGACATCACACAATGGAAACCTTCACCAGGGGCTGGGGCTGGGGCTGCTTCTATGGGTGAGAAGCCAGTTTATTTTTGAAATATTGGGGGGTGGGGGGAGGATTTGATTAAAAACGTGTACTTAAACACGACGAAATGTAATGAGGAGCGGATACTTAGAAAGAAAAGTGAAATCTCTACCGAAATGGAAAAGATTTCGGCGATTCTGCGTCTGGTTTCGGAGTTGCAGGGAATCAAAGGAAGAAAGGCAGTCGACAGCCGTCCATGTAAATGGATCCATTCCGATTGGACATCTGCGAGTATTGGGCATTGTGATTGGACATCTGCGAGCATTGGGCATTGTGACATCACACGATGGAAACAAATCAAAAGGCAGAAAGGCAGCCGGACGGCAGCCATTTGGATGGCACGAGAGTTTTATATATTAACTAGACCAAGTGCAGACCCGTTGGGTCTGCTCCCCCAATGGTGTGATTCCCCCAACCCAATATTCCACCATGCACCCGTCTCCTCCAATGGAATTGAAGCCGTTGCCAAATGTAAGTTTCCAGCACTCCCCTGCCTCCCTCAATTGCACCTCCCCTGCCTGCTGCAGCAGTGAAAAGTTCAGTGTTCCTGTCTTGCAACTTTGTTTCGAAGTGTGTTGGAAGCTGATAGGAAGGAGCAGCCGTCAACGAATCAAAAGGCAGGAAGGGATCCGTACTGCAGGCGGACGGACGGCGGACGGATTTGAGTTTTATATATTAATAGATAGATATAGCTCTGTACGAGCCTGGATCTTCTAAATCTTTATCTTTTTTTGGAATAAGCGTAATAGTTGATTCTGTTAGTGTTTCAGGTAGTTTGTTTTCTTTAAAAGCATGGGAGTATAAATTAAATAAATAAGGGGTCGTTATCTCATGAAATTTTTTATAAAATTCATTATTAAAACCATCTGGTCCCGGTGTCTTACCATTTTTCAGCTATTTTATTGTTTCACCTATTCCTTTGATTGTAATTTGAGCTCCTAGTTCCTCTTGTTCCAAAAGGTCCAGTACTGGAAGATTACAGTTATCTAGAATTTTTTTTATTTTACTATCGTCTATTTTCATTTTAGATGTATATAAGTTTTGGTAAAATTGGGCAAATCTATTATTAATATCTTTAGGTAGTATTAGTAATTCACCTTTCTCTGATTTAATTTTGATTATAGTATTTTCCTTTTCTTGTTTTTTTCAATTGGCGAGCTAAAAGCTTATGTGGTTTGTCACCAAACTCAAAATGTTCCTGTTTTGTAATTTGGAATAGTCTGATTACTCTTGCCGATAAAATTTGATTAAGTTTAAATTTCAGTAATATTATCTTATTGTGTTTATCTGTCGTGGAATCTTTGGCATTATCCAACTCTAACTGTCTGATTTCTTGTTCTAACAACAATTGTTCTGTCTTATTCTTTTTATTTTGAAAACTTTGATATGAAATTATAATTCCTCTCATAAATGCCTTAAAAGTTTCCCATAATAAAGAAGACAAAGTACCTGGTATATCATTTGTATCGAAAAAAAGTTTCATTTGTTGTTTTAAATATTGATAGCCTTGCATGTCATTTAAAATATGTGTATTAAACCTCCAAAAACATTTTTTATCCGGCATTCCCTCAAATTTTACTGAAAATGTCAACGGAGAGTATCTGAGATACTACTAATGTGGTATGTTGGGTTGTTTGTATATGGCATTAATTTCATATCCACCTAAAAATAATCAATTCTTGAATAAGTTTTATGTACCAAAGAGTAAAACGAGTATTCCCTTCCAACTGGATTAGCAGATCTCCATACATCTATTATATTAGTATTTTTTATATATGTATTTAGAAGTTCGCTAGTCTTAGATTTTAAATTGCTCTTCTTTTGTTTTGCTGATTTATCTAGATATGAATCTAAAACACAGTTAAAGTCCCCCCCTATTATCACATTTTGGTAATTAAAGTCTGATATTATGTCAATACTTTTATCAAAAAATTGGGGGTTATCAAAATTCGGAGCATAAATATTTATCAAAGTTAGTGGGGTTGCATAAATTTCACCCGAAACTATAATATACCTTCCCTCTTTATCTGATATAGTATTCTTTAATTCTAATAAGAATAGCTGTACCCCTAGATTTAGAAGTAAATGCGTAGTATGTTTGGCCTATCCAATTCGCCTTTAATCTCATTTGTGTTTGTTGTTTCATGTGTGTCTCCTGTAAAAACATTATGTCGCTTTTCAACAATTTTAGTTGGGCAAAAGCTTTACCCCTCTTAATTGGTTCGTTGGCACCCCTTATATTCCAGCTACAAAATGTAATTCCTCCATTCTTTATTTGTCTATCGTCTTGCATTGTAAATCAAGGTAATATTCCTGAATCATATGGTGCAACCAAATACCTCAGAATTTTAGGAGTTGGGTGGTCATCCCGGTTTATTAGATTTATATTGCATCTCCTTCTTGTAAAGTGCCTTAGAAAAAGAAAGAAAGAATGTGATATACAATTACTTTCAAAAAAATTAAACAGATAAAAATCTTGATTGTGCTTTAAAAAAAAAGGTGCTATTAAGGTATCTAAGGGAAGATTCCTTAAGGACGAATAGCCATCAATGATGGCAAAAAATGTATAGACCTCCGTGATGTTGTTATACATTGAGCTCCTCCCCCTTGGTGAATCCTCATAAAAAGTTACATACCGTTTCATATTTTGTCTTTTCTTATATGAGTTTATCAAACCAGCGGCAGTGACAGCCGAGAGGAAAAAAAATTATCAGGAAGAGACATAAGGAGTAAAAAAACAAAACAAATATAGAACACAACATATACACGATTATATAAGTATATATGTCCTTCCAATTTATCCAATCTTAATCTAATCTAAACTTTCCCATATATATCCACCCAGGATTCTTACATAATATCCCATTCTATAACTACCATACATCATACAAGCCGGTACCAAAGGGTTAACTACCATACAAGCAGGTGCCAAGGGGTTAAACTTTGAGCTTTTCATCCAAGGTTGAATATAACCAAGCTCTCTGAATAACACATTCCAACGAGATAAGCTTTATAATTGTCTGGGTAGCTCAGCCATTTTAATCAGTTCAAAACTCTGTAAAAAGTTCAATCTTCTTCCTTGTCGGCAGCTTGCCCCGATGTTTTCTTAATGATATCCTCTGCATACTTTAAAGCTTTTCCGGGATCTGCAAATGAGCGTTCAACGCCGTTATAAGATACCTTCATTTTTCCGGGAAAGTAAATTCCATATCTTACTCCCGGGATATCCCTCAAAGTGTGTCTTGCCGGTGTAAACAATCTCATTTTCTGGACTACCTCGGGAGAGTAATCGCGAAATATTCGCACATTATCCCCACGGTATGTCAGCTTCTTCCCATGAGTGATCTTTTTCAATATAAATTCCACTGAAGAGATGTCACGGAATTTCACAATTATCTGTCTTGAATAATTTGTTCCTCTTGCAACACGCCCAACTCGGTGAGCGACGTCTATTCTTGGTTCTTCCGACAGTTCAAAGACATCTTTGAGTAAATCAGTAACGAAAGTACATGCTTGAGATTCATGTACCTCTCGTCTTCCCTTTACTCCGAGAAACCTCAGGTTATATCTCCGAGTTCTTGCTTCCAGGTCCAGACATTTATCAGTCATTCTTCCAAGTTTTTCCTCTTCAGTTTTCTGTGATTGTTTCAAACTCTTTATTTCCGAGACAATCTCTTTCATCTCATTCTCCATCTCTTCCATTATCTCATCCAGCTTTCTGATATCATCCTTTACACCTTTAAACTTCTTGTTGTAATCATTTTCAATTCTGACACACTCTGATTTTAATCTCTTATCAAATTCCTTATACTGCTTTTTCAGTTCTTTTAATTCACTGCTAGTGTTATCAATTTTTTGAGACATTCTCTCCATGCTAGTCTCCATACTCTGCTTGTTACTCTCCATATGAGACTCTTCTACTTTGCATCTTCTCCAGTGTAATGTTGATTGTAGCAGTCATATCTAAAAGCATTTGTTTAACCTCCTTCTCCTTCATGTCTCCTTTTGTTGCCATTTCAAGCAGAAACCCTTGGCTGTAAGATTCTTCTTCTTCTGAACATTCTTCTGTCGTTTGCAGAGTATCCAATACTTTCTCGAGCTGAAGGCTGATAGTATTTTTCTCTGGCGCCCTTGAACGATTATCTCTGCTCATTTAAACTCATTTAAACTCCCGATTTCACCATTAATCTCCCCGATTTTCATGTCACCTTCTGATGATATCACCCTTACACAACACTAAGCGACTCCGGTGAGTTTTTAAAAAAAAGCGGTGTTGACTTAAAACTGCTTTTACAATTTTTTTACGGGGGAGAAGCTCAATGCCGCGCCTTAATTCTCCATGACGCCGCGGGAAGTCCTTTGGTTTTGATAGTGCTAAAGCAAGCTGCCATGCCTTTCATTCAGAAAGTGCTAAAGCAAGCTGCCTTGCCTTTGGTTTTTGAAAGTGCTAAAGCAAGCTGTGTTGCCTTTGATTTTGAAAGTGCTAAAGCAAGCTGCTGTGCCTTTCGTTCGGAAAGTGCTAAAGCAAGCTGCCTTGCCTTTGGTTTTGAAAGTGCTAAAGCAAGCTGCGTTGCCTTTGGTTTTCAACGTGCAAAAGCAAGCTGCCTTGCCTTTGGTGTTCGAAGTGCTAAAACAAGCTCCCTTGCCTTTGGTTTTGAAAGGGCTACTGCAAGCTGCTGTGCCTTTCGTTCGGAAAGTTCTAAAGCAAGCTGCCCTGCCTTAGGTTTTGAAAGTGCTATAGCAAGCTGCCTTGCTTTTGGTTTAGAAAGTGCTAAAGTAACACCCATACTAGTGCTCCAGAAAGCCCCCCCCCCCCCCCCCCCCCCCCCCCCCCCCCCCCCACTGGCCACTATTTATATATAAATAATATATACAATATAAGAAATTAAAACAAATTCAGTGTATATACAGGATAGAAACAAAATGATGGAGATTGGCTGATGCCAGTGTAAAGGGAGTTGCAGTAATCTAGGTGGGAGGAGATAAATGTATGGATGATCTTTTCGAGGTCATCAAACTGGAGGAATTGTTTTATTTTAGCTATCATCAAAAGCTGAAAGAAGCTAGCTTTTACCACGGCATTGACAGCTGATTATCCACATTCAATAACCCGTGCCTGCCTTCTCCCCATATCCCTTGATTCCGCTAGCCCCTAGAGCTCTACCAAACTCTCTTTTAAATTCATCCAGTGAATTGTCCTCTACTGCTCTGCGGCAGAGAATTCCACAAATTCACAACTTTCTGGGTGAAAAAGTTTCTGAAATGGCCTCCCCTTTATTCTTGGACTGTGGCCCCTGGTACTGTACTCCTCCAACATTGTGAACATTTTCCCGGCTTTTAGCTTTTTCAGTCCTTTTATAATTTTATATGCTTCTATAAAATTAGGAGGAGCCATCTTGGGGAACGGCTGCTAACCATCCGTTTAATCCATTTTTCCCCCAGTTTTTTTAGTAAGTCTTGTTTTTCGTTTGTAGGAGAAATGGACTTCTTAATGTGGAGGGAAGGAGGTAATCTTACTTCTAGGTCCCTACCTGGTCGGTGAGGCAGCTTTTTCTCCGGGCTGCCCGTCGACCCATCCTCGTGGCCTACCAGCGGGCTTGGAGCTCCGTTTCCTGGCGGGGACCACCCAGCACCTCGGCTTCGTTGGCAGCACAGCGCTGGAGCGCTATCGTGGAGTGGAGCGGGCGATGCCTTGCCTGGGTCGCCGCGCAGGATTGACGAGCTGGAGCTCCGGTGAGCTGTGACCGCCGTGTTCAACACCTCCAGGCTGCGGGTCTGCGGAGCGGAGCGGGCGGCACCGACTTAAACATCGGGAGCCTGGGAGCTCCAACCCGGTGCATCCCTGTCGGCTCCAGAAGCCGACAATCCCCTGCTAGGAAGCAGCCATTCCAGATGGCCCAGCCACTGTGAGGACTCTCCTGACGCCGGGGCAACTCCACCCAGCCAGAACGGCCAGAAACATCGGGCCTCCGTAGAGGCAATAACGGTGGCCTCAATAGGCCTGACGTTTGGGAGAACTGGGGCTGGGGACTGGACTCTGTGCCTTCCCCCACAGTGGTGCGATTTCTATCTTTAATTTGTATATTGATGAGTCGCCTTTGGTTTTGAAAGTGCTAAAGCAAGCTACATTGCCTTTGGTTTTGAAAGTGCTAAAGCAAGCTGCGTTGCCTTTGGTTTTGATAGTGCTAAAGCAAGCTGCCATGCCTTTCATTCAGAAAGTGCTAAAGCAAGCTGCCTTGCCTTTTGTTTTTGAAAGCAAGTTGCGTTGCCTTTGGTTTTGAAAGTGCTAAAGCAAGCTGTGTTGCCTTTGGTTTTGAAAGTGCTATAGCAAGCTGCCTTGCCTTTGAAAGTGCTAAAGCAAGTTGTGTTGCCTTTGGTTTTGAAAGTGCTAGAGCAAGCTGCGTTGCCTTTGGTTTTGATAGTGCTAAAGCAAGCTGCTGTGTCCTTCGTTCGGAAAGTGCTAAAGCAAGCTGCCCTACCTTTGGTTTTGAAAGTGCTATAGCAAGCTGCCTTGCCTTTGGCTTAGAAAGTGCTAAAGTAAGCTGCCTTGCTTAATTAGAGCTGCCTTGCTTAATTAGAGCTGCCTTCTATATAATTAAAAGTCTAATCATGACCATTTCCTGTTTCAGCTTTATATTGAATTTAGAAAAAACGCTACCACATATGGTGGTGA
Organism: Leucoraja erinaceus; assembly: GCF_028641065.1. Classification (NCBI taxonomy): domain Eukaryota; kingdom Metazoa; phylum Chordata; class Chondrichthyes; order Rajiformes; family Rajidae; genus Leucoraja; species Leucoraja erinaceus. The sequence continues at coordinate 129,211,192 of NC_073377.1, read as the reverse complement.
TTTTTGCCCATCTTACTCAGAGTCCCCCTCCGCTCATCAGGTGCTGAGGAATTTTCCCATGATGAAAAATAAAAGAGTTACTAGTGTTTGAATAAAGTTGATATTCTCTCTCCTGTCTATCAACCCATGAAGGCCACGCCCCTTCTGGTGGGAGGGGGAGGAACTATAAAACCCGGATGTTTGGGCATGGCTCAGTCTCTGCAAGATAGGGGAGAGAGAGGTCACGCCTCGCTGCACTTGGTGGCCTTGCACCCTGCTTGAAATGGTATGAAACTCAACTTGAATTTGGTGCCTTTGCACACTGTTTGAAATGGAATTTCAAGGAATAGCCGTGAGTCAACTGCGAGCCCACCAGCCATGAGTGAGTGAGTGAGCTGCCAGCACAACATGCTTGAGTGACTGAGCCGCCAGCCCAATAATCGATTCGGCCCCCAATGTCCACATTAGCCCTCTGGAAACCAGTCCCTACAGAGCACAACACCCATACTAGTGCTCCAGAAAGCCCCAACCCCCCTCCCCCCAAACTGGCCACTATTTATATATAAATATATATACAATATAAGAAATGAAAAAAGTTCAGTGTATATACAGGGTAGAAACAAAATGATGGAGAAACTCAGCGGGTGAGGCAGCATCTATGGAGAGAAGGAATTGGCGACGTTTTGGGTTGACACCCTTCTTCAGTGTATATATAAAAAATACACAGACCTATTTATCATTTATTATATTGTGAATGTGATTTCCTGGACCCTAAAGTTTAAGTCCCCTGATCATTCCCATACCGAGCTTTCCATCCTGGGGCTCCTCCACTGTCAGACTGAAGTCCAATGCAAATTGGAAGAACAGCACCTCATATTTTGCCTGGGCAGTTTACAACCCAACAATATGAATATTGATTTATCTAACTTCAAGTAACCCTTGTTTTCCCTCTCTCCATTCCTCCCCCATCCTAGTTCTCCGACTTGTTTCACTCGTCTTCCGGATTAATTTTACTCATTATATGCTTCGTTATCCCTTCAGCTAAAAGTGAACCATTCTACATTTCCTTGAGCATCATCTGCTTTGATCTGTCCTTTTTACACCTTAACATTCCATATCTCTAGTCTCAGTCTCTCCCGCCTCTTAGTCTGAAGAAGAGTCTCAATCCAAAACGTCACCCATTTCTTCTCTCCAGAGATGCTGCCTGTCCTGTTAAGTTACTCCAGCATTTTGTGTCTATCATAAGAATTTCATTGTTCTGTCTGGGATATATGACAATAAAATACTTTAGTCTCTTAACTAAATTATTTTCATTGAAATAGTGAAGTATTATTCAGTGAATTAATTGTCAATAATAGGGATGGGTAGTACATGTAGATTTAAATTATGACTTTTAAGATAGAAACATAGAAAATAGGTGCAAGAGGTGACCATTTGGCCCTTCGAGCCAGCACTGCCATTCAATATTTAAGTCACATTTATTTATATAGCACATTTAAAAAACAACTCTTGTTGACCAAAGTGCTTTACATTTGTTATAAGAATAGTATACACAAGCAAACTACATACATATATACAAATAGCCCTCGCTCAGAGGACGTCAGGAAAGGCTTGGGAGTACAGATACATTTTTAGTCTGGACTTAAAGTAGTCGATGGAGGCGGCAGTTCTGATGGGGAGGGGGATGCTGTTCCACAGTCCAGGAGTTGCAACCGCAAAGGCGCGGTTGCCCCTGAGCTTATGCCTAGACTGCGGGACATTCAGCAACCCCAAGTCGGCCGATCTGAGGGCCCTGGAGGTGGTGTAGTGGGTGAGAAGACTTTTAATGTAGGTGGGTGCAAGCCCATTGAGGGATTTGTAGACAAAGAGGAGGGTCTTGAAATTTATTCGGAACTGCATAGGGAGCCAGTGGAGAGAGGCCAGGATCGGGGTGATGTGGTCCCTTTTTCGGCTGCCCGTCAGGAGCCGCACTGCGGCGATTTGGACCAGTTGCAGGTGGGACAGGGAAGATTGGCTGATGTCAGTGTAAAGGGAGTTGCAGTAATCTAGGCGGGAGGAGATAAATGTATGGATGATCTTTTCGAGGTCATCAAACTGAAGGAATTGTTTTATTTTAGCTATCATCAGAAGCTGAATGAAGTTCGCTTTTACCATGGCATTGACGGCTGATTATCCACAATCAGTAACCCGTGCCTGCCTTGTCCCCATATCCCTCGATTCCGCTAGCCCCTAGAGCTCTACCTAACTCTCTTTTAAATTAATCCAGTGAATTGTCCTCTACTGGTCTGCGGCAGAGAATTCCACAAATTCATAACTCTCTGGGTGAAAAAGTTTCTTAAATGGCCTCCCCTTTATTCTTAGACTGTGGCCCCTGGTTCTGTACTCCCCCAACATTGGGAACATTTTCCTTGCTTTTAGCTTGTTCAGTCCTTTTATAATTTTATTGGTTTCTATAAAATTAGGAGGAGCCATCTTGGGGAACGACTGCTAACCAGCAGCCGACCGTTTAATCCATTTTCTCCCCAGTTTTTTAGTAAGTCTTGTTTTTCGTTTGTAGGAGAAATGGACTTCTTAATGTGGAGGGAAGGAGGTAATCTTACTTCTAGGTCCCTACCTGGTTGGTGAGGCAGCTTTTTCTCCGGGCTGCCCGTCGACCCGTCCTCGTGGCCTACCAGCGGGCTTGGAGCGCCATTTCCTGGCGGGGACCGCCCAGCACCTCGGCTTCATTGGCGGCACAGCGCTGGAGCTCTATCGAGGAGCGGAGCGGGCGATGCCTTGCCTGGGTCGCCACGCAGGATCGACAAGCTGGAGCTCCGGTGAGCTGTGACCGCCGTGTTCAACACCTCCGGGCTGCGGGTCTGCAGAGCGGAGCATGCGGCGCGGACTTTAACATCGGGAGCCTAGGAGCTCCAACCCGGTGCATCCCTGTCGGCTTCGGAAGCCGACAATCCCCTGCTAGGAAGCGGCCGTTCCAGGTGGCCCAGCCACTGTGAGGACTCTCCTGACGCCGGGGCAACTTCACCCGGCCAGAACGGCCAGGAACATCGGGCCTCCATAGAGGCAATAGCGGTGGCCTCAATAGGCCTGACGTTTGGGAGAACTGGGGCTGGGGACTGGACTCTGTGCCTTCCCCCACAGTGGTAACCACTGTGGGGGGATGATTTTTTTGTATGTAGTTACTATGTTAGTCTGTGTCCAAGATGGCTGTCGGAAGGGAGAGTGGACGCTGGTGCGCTTTAGCTGCCGCTGCTCTCCCTTCACATTGATTTTTTGTCTTTGGAGCGATTTCCATCTTTAATTTGTATATTGATGATGTCCTTATTAATCATTTTTCTCTGACTATATGTTTTTTTCTCGTCTGTTAATCTTTGTAAGGTGTCCTTGAGATTTTGAAAGGCGCCCGAAAAATAAATTTATTTTTAAGAGCCCTCTCATCCTTCCAAGTTCCTTATCACACTTCCTTTCTAAAAGAGTGCCCGTTAATTCTGAGGCTATGGCCTATGGTCCTCGACTCTCCTACCAGTGGAAACATCCTTTCCACATCCACTCTATCTTTGCCTTTTATTATTCTGTAAATTTCAATGATGTGTGGCACTGCTAGCACACTTCCTGCTCCCAAAATATCTGAGATCTACAAGGTGGATGCCCAATATGGTAGGGAATGTACTCTCAATTATACTGAGAGAGAGTAGGACAGGCTGGTGGATCACATCTATTCAAGAGGGTACAACCAGGCGTTTCATGACAGGGTGATGCCGGGAAGATCTCATTAAGGAAAGGGGTGCAGTCCACAGTTAGCCACAGTTTAGAGGAGCCTGAAACGACGACAAATGGCCAGCCCCGTCTTTCTGGCCCATGGGCTGAAGGAAAAGTAGATGAAATCCATTCTTGTAGAAAAGACAGTGTGTGTCCCCTGTCTAAGACAGGAAAGATCAGCAAGCTGTGGTATCTGGTTTAAATCAACAGTTGTGGGCTGTAATAAATTCTAAGGCGGAGATTAAGTGTTATTTGAACAGTGAGAGCAATGCAGATACATGTATGAGCTGGTACTTCTGTTGTTATGAAGTTGTTGATGTGAATGAAGACTACCTTGAGCATGCATAATCCATTTAGACGTTGCTTCTCCAACAAGGACATGGATTCTTGTCAATCTTATGCACATCTGTTTTTTGGAGGTTTAGCTCTTACATACTTTCTCTCTTTGCAGATGCCTGGGAGGCACAGGTGCCATGCCCAATTCATCCTTGAAAAGGAGAGATTTTATTTTTACAGGTGGCATGGGCATTATGGGTAATGCCTATTTGTTACTGTCCAAAATCAATTCCTATGAATATGGAGACAATTAAACATTGACCACAACATTTAGTCTGCAGTTACATTTTGGATACACAGGTGAAGATTCCCTTTGCTGAAGACCATTAGTGAACCAGATGCAATTTTACAACAGTCTGCACTTTCACTGTTCCCTTTACTTTGACATGCATTTTTTTTTACAATTGCAGAATTTATTAATTACATATAAATTCCCTTATAGCCATGGTGGGAATAAAATTAATGGTCCCAGATCAACGGACATTATATGTCAATTCTGTCTGCAGCTGTGTGTTTCAAGATGCAAGGACAATTCAGCCTCCAATAGTTTCATGTGCAAATGACCAGTGTTGAATGAAGTGCAGCACTTCATCTGTGAATAGAGAATTTGTGTGATTGGTCTGTGTGTTTGAGCCATCGACTTTAACAAGAGGCAGATGTCCTGTCAGCAACACTGCCTGTCATTATTCAGACCATCAAGGTTAAATATCTCACTAATTTCAAATTCTGGACATTGCCCTATTGCCAACATTACTTAGGTGTGTTTGACACCAGCTAAACAACACTGCCAAACAGTAAAATCTTCCCCATAAGTGAGCACATGATGATAGTGAGTGGGAAAAGGACATGCAGATTTTGCAAAATGTCATCATTTTAAGATTACACTATTTTCAATACTGCAACATCTCTTTTCCCATTACACAAACTAATTTCTGATCTACAACCTTTAAACAAATAAAACAAATAAATTCATAGCCATGGAGCTGTAAAACTACAAAATTGATTCTTGGTCCCACTTCATCCATTCTGACCAAAATGTAATTTTAAGCTTGTTCTGTTGCCTGCATTTGCTCCATATTCCCCGAAACCCATCCTATCCATATATCAAACCAAATGTATTTTAAAAATAGTAATTGTATCCACGTTAACAAATGAACTAATTAATTAATACTTTATTGTCACATGTGACAAGTCACAGTGAAATTCTTTGCTTGCATATCTAAGGTATGCAAACAGTCGCCACATAAGGGCATTGACAAAGTTACAAAGTATACACAGTATCCGCTCCAGGTCCCCCTTTGTTCTCACCCCCCTCCTTGGGCGGTTCCCCCACGCCGGGTTCTCCATCAAATGGATTGGGAGCAGTTGATCCTTTGTCATTTCATGCTATAATCTCCTTATGCTTAGGATACTTTTAGTTGGTTGTGTTGCAAGGTACCCAAAAAGTGTTTCTATAACTGACTTTGCTTTAGCTATTTCAGCTTAAGGTTTTATAATGTAATTATTGAGCAGGTCTCCAGCTTTGCCAGTGCATCTTGAAAGATTGATCTTGAACAATTTAAGTAAGGGGTGTATATATAAAAACAGTGTGCAAACTGGTCCCATGTCCTCCCATATAGTACTTATTTGCCATTTTAAACATTGTCAACACAGATGGATATGCTGATGAAGAAGGCTTTTGGCACACTGGCCTTCATCCTTCAGGGTATTGAGTACAGAAGTAGGAACCTTACATTACTGTTGTACAAGATGTCGATGAAGCTACATTTGGAGTATTATGTGCTGCTTTGTTCCCCCTGCAACGAACACAGGGAGATATGGAACGTATTCAATCCAGTTTACCAAGCAGCCTGGATCCATCGTAGTTTGTCTACCACCACAACAGGTCCACAAACGATGCCATTTCCCTGGCCCTACATTCATCCCTGGAACACCTGGATAAGAGAGACATCCAAGTCAGACTCATCCTATTCATAGACTACAATTCTGCCCTTAACACCATTATATTATCCAAGCTTATCACCAAACTGACGGGACTTGGAGTCAACATTCATCTCTGCAACTGGATTTCCTGACCAATAAACCTCAATCAGTGAGGGTAGGAGACAAATCATCCTCTATGATAAACCTCAACACTGGTGCTCTGCAAGGATGCATTCTCAGCCCCCTTCTTTACTGCTTGTTCACCCACAACTGTGAAGCCATGTATAAATTTAATTCAATTGATAAATTTGCTGACAACATTGTGGGCCGGATATCAAATAATGATGAGACGGACTACAGGAAGGAGATTGAGAATCTCGAGACAACAATCTTTTTCTCAATGTCAGCAAGACAAAGGAGACAGTGCTCGACTTCAGGAAGCAAAGCGGTACACATACCACAATTTGCATTAACCGCACCGAAGTAGAGATAATCGCCAATAGACAATAGGGGCAGGAGTAGGCCATTCGGCCCTTCGAGCCAGCACCATCATTCAATGTGATCATGGCTGATCATCCCCAATCAGTACCCTGTTTCTGCCTTCTCCTCATATCCCCTGACTCCACTATCTTTAAGAGCCCTATCTAGCTCTCTCTTGAAAGTAATCAGAGAACCAGCCTCCACCGCCCTCTGAGGCAGAGAATTCCACAGACTCACAACTCTGTGTGTGAAAAAGTGTTTCCTCATCTCTGTTCTAAATGGCTTACCCTTTATTCTTAAACTGTGGCTCCTAGTTCTGGACTCCCCCAACATTGGGAACATGTTTCCTGCCTTTAGCATGTCCAAACCCTTAATAATCTTATATGTTTCAATAAGATACCCTCTCATCCTTCCAAATTCCAGAGTATACCAGCCCAGCTGCTCCATTCTCTCAGTATATGACAGTCCCGCCATCCCGGGAATTAACCCTGTAAACCTACGCTGCACTCCCTCAATAGCAAGAAAGTCCTTCCTCTAATTAGGCGACCAAAACTGCACATAACACTCCAGGTGTGGTCTCATTAGGACCCTGTACAACTGCAGAAGGACCCCTTTGCTCCTATACTCAACTCCTCTTGTTATGAGGGGCAACATGCCATTCGCTTTCTTCACTGCCTGCCTGAATGTTGGAAACTTCACATTCCCTGGAGTAAATATCACCAATAGCTTCTCCTGGACCACCCATATTGAAGCAACAACCAAGAAAGCACAGCAATGCCTCTACTTTCTTAGAAGGCTTAGAGGTATGGCATCTACCCAACAACTCTCAACAACTTCTAGAGATGCGCCACAGAAAGCATTTGATCAGGATGCATCACAGCATTGTTTGGGAACAGCTCCATCCAGGATCACAAGAAATTGCAGCAAATTGTGGACACAGACCAGACCATCACACAAATCAACTTCCCATCCATTTACTTAATTTATACCACATGCTGCCTCGGCAAGGTCAGCAGCATTATCAAGGATGAATCAAACCCTTGCCACACCTTCTTTTCCCCTCTCCCAACGGGCAAAAGGTATAGAAGTGTGAATTTGCACACCTCCAGATTTAGGGACAGTTTCTTCTCAGCTGTTATCAGGCAACTGATCCATCCTTCTATAACTAGAGAGCAGTCGAGAACTACTGTTTTATTTACTTCATTGGTTACCCCAAACTATCTTTGATCAGAATTTACTGGCTTTATCTTGCACTGAACATTATTCACGTTATTCCCTTTAGCATGTATCTGTGCATTGTGAATGGCACAATTGTAATCATGTATTGTATTCCCACTGACTGGTAAGCCAGATAAAGCACACAATAAAAGCTTTTCACTATACCTCAGTACAATTGACAATAAACTAAACTAAAACAAACTGCTACAGGAATGATTCCATTAACATAGAAACATAGACACATAGAAAATAGGTGCAGGAGTAGGCCATTTGGCCCTTTGAGCCTGCACCGCCATTCAATATGATCATGGCTGATCATTCAAATCAGTTTCCTGTACCAGCCTTCTCTCCATACCCCCTCATCCCTTTAGCCACAAGGGCCACATCTAACTCTCTCTTAAATATAGCCAATGAACTGGCCTCAACCACCTTCTGTGGCAGAGAATTCCAGAGATTCACCACTCTCTGTGTGAGAAATGTTTTCCTCATCTCGGTCCTAAAAGATTTCCCCCTTATCCTTAAACTGTGACCCCTTGTTCTGGACTTCCTCAACATCAGGAACAATCTTCCTGCATCTAGCCTGTCCAACCCTTAAGAATTTTGTAAGTTACTATAAGATCCTCCCTCAATCTTCTAAATTCTAGCGAGTACAAGCCGAGTCTATCCAGTCTTTCTTCATATGAAAGTCCTGGCATCCCAGGAATCAGTCTGGTGAACCTTCTCTGTACTCCCTCTATGGCAAGAATGTATTTCCTCAGATTAGGAGACAAAAACTGTATGCAATACTCCAGGTGTGGTCTTACCAAGACCCTGTACAACTGCAGTAGAACCTCCCTGCTCCTATACTCAAATCCTTTTGCTATGAATGCTAACATACCATTCGGTTTCTTCACTGCCTGCTGCACCTGCATGCCTACTTTTAATGACTGGTGTACCATGACACCCAGGTCTCGTTGCATCCCCCCTTTTCCTAATCAGCCACCATTCAGATAATAGTCTACTTTCTGTTTTTGCCGCCAAAGTGGATAACCTCACATTTATCCACATTATACGGCATCTGCCATGCATTTGCCCACTCACCCACCCTTAAGCTGGAAAGAGTGCAAGGGCAGTATGGTTGGGCAGAGGTAGAGGTTCTGCTTTACAGCGCCAGAGACTCAGGTTCGATCCTGACTATTGGTGTTGTCTGTACGAAGTTTCTACGTCCTCTCCGTGACTACATGAGTTTTCCCTATGTGCCCTGGTGTCCTCCCACATTCCAAAGACATACACGTTTATAGATTAATTACCTTTGTTAATGATTGAAAACTGGCAATGTTCAAGGACTCGGCAACGGACTTGAAAGAATACGCCACAGTCGTTAAAGACTTCATAAAAAAATGTGTGGAGGACTGCATCCCTACAAAAACCTTCCGAGTGTTTCCCAATCAGAAACCTTGGATGAACTTTGAGATCTGCACTCTTCTGAAGAACAGACACCGGGCATTCATGTCTGATGATACAGTGGTCAACAAGAAGTCCAGATACGACCTTGGTAAGGCCATCAAAAAGGCCAAAAGGGACTTCTGCTCCGAACTGGAGGATAAGACAGATGTTTGGCAGCTGTGGCAGGGCCTGAATGCAATCACCTCCTACAAGGCAAAATCAGGCGGCAGCTCGAATGTCGGCAAAACATCACTCCCTGATGAGCTCAATGCGTTTTACGCACGCTTTGATAGGGAGAACACTGGTGTGCCTTCCCGAGCCCCCATTCACTGTGATGGTATTTCAGTCTCAGTCACAGAGGCCGACGTCAGGAAATCCTTCAGAGGGGGAAACCCTCGAAAAGTGCCTGGACCTGATGGTATATCCGGTCGTGTTCTAAAAAACCTGTGCGGCCCAACTGGCTGGAGTTTTTACGAACATTTTCAACCTCTCACTTCTGAGGTCTGAGGTTCCCACCTGCTTTAAAAGGGCATCGATTATACCAGTGCTCAAGAAGAGTGAGGTGATGTGCCTCAATGACTATCGGCCAGTGGCGCTAACGCCTGTGGTGATGAAGTGCTTTGAGAGTTTGAGCATGGCGCAAATCAACTCATACCTCGACAAATATCTGGACCCACTACAGTTCGCTTACCGCAACAACAGATCAACGGTGGATGCGATCTCGCTGGCCCTCCACCCCGCTCTGGACCACTTGAACAACAAAAACTCATATGTCTCATATGTTATTCATTGATTACGGCTTGGCATTTAATACAATCATCCCCTCTAAGCTGGTTACCACACTCGCAGAACTGGGTCTCTATGCATCCCTCTGCAATTGGATCCTCGACTTCCTCATTCACAGACCACAGTCTGTTCGTATTGGCGTAGTCGGTCATATTGCAAACTCCATCATCAAGTTCGCTGATGACACCATTGTTGTAGGACGTATCGCTGATGGGGATGAGTCAGAGTATAGAAGTTAGATCGAGCGACTGTCCATATGGTGCCAGCACAATAACCTGGCCCTCAACACCAGCAAAACTAAGGAACTGATTGCGGACTTTGGATGGAGTAGGATGGGGACCCACAGTCCTGTTTATATCAACGGGTCGATGGTTGAAGGTCAACAGCTTCAAATTCCTGGGTGTGCGCATCTCTGAAGATCTTTCCTGGTCTGAGAACACTGCTGCAATTATTAAGAAAGCACATCAGCGCCTCTACTTCCTGAGAAGATTACGGAGGGTCGGTTTGTCAAGGAGGACTCTCTCTAACTTCTACAGGTGCACAGTAGCATGCTGACCAGTTGCATCATGGCTTGGTTTGGCAACTTGAGCGCCCTGGAGACGAAAAGACTACAAAAAGTAGTAAACACTGCCCAGTTCATCATCGGCTCTGACCTCCCTTCCGTCGAGGGGATCTATCACAGTTGCTGCCTCAAAAAGGCTGGCAGTATCATCAAGGCCCCACACCATCCTGGCCACACACTCATCTCCCTGCTACCTTCAAGTAGAAGGTATAGGAGCCTTAAGACTGCAATGACCAGGTTCAGGAATAGCTACTTCCCCACAGCCATCAGGCTATTAAACTTGGCTCGGACAAACTCTGAACATTAATAGCCCATTATCTGTTATTTGCACTTTTTCAGTTTATTTATTCATGTGTGTATATATTTATATAGTGGTATATTGACACACTTATCTGTTCTGTAGTCATGCCTACTATGTTCAATGTTGTGCTGAAGCAAAGCAAGAATTTTATTGTCCTTTGAAGGGACACATGACAATAAACTCTCTTGAATCTTGAATCTTGACCCTAGCATGTAGGATAATGCTAGTGTATAGGGATCACAGGACAGCGTGAACTCTGTGGGCTGAAGGGCCTGTTTCTGTGATGTATCTCTAATCTAAACTAAAGATTTATGAGGATGTTAATAGGACTCAGGGAGCTGAGTTGTAGGGAGAGGTTCAGAAGCTGGGACTTTATTCCTTGGAATGTAGGAGACTGAAGGATGATCATATAGAGGTGAATAAAATCAAGAAGAGCACAGATATAGTAAATGCACCATCTTTTTTTCAGGGCAGGGAATCAATAACAGGAGGTTATAGGTTTAAAATGAGAGGATAAATATTTCATAGGAACCTGAGAGGCAACTTTTTTACACACAGATGATGCTGGTATAAGAAATGAGTTGGCAGTGGAAGTTGAGGAAGTTAAATGACAAAATGCGTATGGAGGAACTGCAGATGCTGGTTTAAACCAAAGATAGACACAAAAAGCTGGAGTAACTCAGCGGGTCAGACATCATCTCTGGAGAAAAGGAGTCATTTTGGGTCCAGACCCTTCTTCAGACTGAGAGTCAGGGAGAGGGAAACAAGAGATATAGACGGTGATGTATAGAGATACAGAACAAATGAATGAAAGATATGCAAAAAAGGAATGATGATAAAGGAAACTGGCCAGTATTAGCTATGTGCTAGGTGAGAACGAGTACAGACAATGAGACTCAACAAGACTGTTCTTTTTATTACTGTTCTTTTTATAAATCATGTTCTCGGGTTATCTAAATCTAAATTTTATTAGTTGTGTAAGTTATGACATTGGATGGAAGCTGCATAACAAATCTCGTAGCACATATGTGCAGTGACAATAAAATATATTATTATTATTATTATTATTATTATTATTATTATTATTATTTTTATTATTATGATTACTTTGAAGCTTGTACGACTTGGGTGGGGGAGATATGGAGTACGAGGGAATGCAGGGCATATTTGGAGAAGTCAATATTCATACCACTGGGTTGTAAACTGCTCAAGCAAAATATGAGCTGTTGTTCCTCCAATTTGCATTTGGCCTCACAATAAAAATGGTGGAAGCCTCGGGCAGAAAGGTCAGACAGAAAATACATTTGGACAGGCACATGGATAGGAAAGGTTTAGAGGGATATACACCAAACAAAGACAAATGGTACAAACTTAGATGTCCACCTTGGTCAGCACAGATGAGTTGGGCCAAAGTGCCTGTTTCGGTGTTGTCTGACTTTTCTGATCATGGTTAAAATCCAAACAAAAATGTGACACTACTTTTTATTCAGCTTCAATTCTTCATTTTAACTCTCACTTTGCTCTGCAATTTCCCTAAGTATACTTACACGGAATGGGTCCTTTATATAGCTTTGATTAATGTTTTTATTTAGTTACTAATTGTAAACTGTCCACCAAATGCAGTGGAAACCATAAACAGACCTGGTTTCATATTCCATATTATACTTTACAAATAAAATATATATTGAAATCATGAGATAATGCAAGATGAACGGGCAGTAATAAAAACAATAGTAAATCAAGAACATATTAAAGCAAGCAAATAGTTTAGATGTACCATGCTTCACTACTGAGTATTATTATATGTGTAAGAAAACAATTTGGTTGTCCATAGCCATTCTGCCTGGACCTGCCTGATCTCTCTGTTGCTTCCCTTCCCATTCCCACAATGTCCTTTCTGTCCTAGGCCTCCTCCATTATCAGAGTGAGGCTAAATGCAAATTACAGGAACAACATAGAAAAATAGGTGCAGGCGTAGGCCATTAGGCCCTTCGACCAGCACTGCCATTCAATATGATCATGGCTGATCATCTAAAATCAGTACCCCGTTCCTGCTTTTCCCCCATATCCCTTGATTCCTTTAGCCCTAAGAGCTAAATCTCCTTCTTGAAAACATCCAATGAATTGGCCTCCACTGCCTTCTGTTGCAGAGAGTTCCACAGATTCACAACTCTCTGAGTGAAATAGTTTTTCCTCGTCTCAGGCTTAAATGGCCTACCCCTTATTCTTAAACTGTAAGCCCTGGTTCTGGTCTCCCCCAACATTGGGAATTTGTTTTCTGAATCTAGCCTGTCCAATCCTTTATGAAACCTCTCATCCTTCTAAACTCCAGTGAATACAAGCCCAGTCGACCCATTCTTTCATCATATGTCAGACCCGCCATCCCGGGATTTAACTTGGTGAACTTACGCTGCACTCCCTCAATAGCAATAATGTCCTTCCTCAAATTAGGAGACCAAAATTGCACACAATACTCCGGGTGCGATCTCACCAGGGCCCTGTACAACAGCCATAGGACTTCCTTGCTCTTATCCTCAATCTTCATGCAATGAGCATCCTTTCTTCACTGCCTGCTGTACATGCATGCTTATTTTCAGTGACTGATGTACAAGCACGCCCAGGTCTCGATGCACCTCCCATTTTCCTAATCTGCATCTCATATTTCACTTGTGCAGTTTACAACCCAGGGGTATGATATTGATTTCTCTAACTTCATAACCCCTGCATTCTCTCTCTCTCTCCTTCCCTTCACCGCCCAAGTCACACCAGCTTTTCATTCTTACCTAGTAAACAGCTAACAATGGCCTGTTTCCTTTATCATTGTTACCTTTTTGCATATCTTTCATTTATTTGTTCTATACCTCTCTACATCATCGTCTACATCTTTTGTTTCCCGTTCCAGTCCAGTTTGAAGAAGGGTCTCAACCTGAAACGTCACTCCTCCTTCTCTCCAGAGATGCTGTTTGTCCCGCTGAGTTACTTTTTGTGTCTATCTTCGCTTTAAACCAGCATCTGCAGTTCCTTCCTACACAGTTCTTACTTGCAGCAATTATAACTAGCCTATAACACAATACTCATAGATAACACAATAAACAAAAAAACCCATCAAATTAAAACCCGAAAGATTACCATAAAAGCCTAATGTCCTCAGTGCAGCTTCATCCAGGGTGCTAGATGCTACCCAAAGCCCACTGCTCCCGAGGTCAGATGCTGCTAGGACCCACACCATTCTACACTAAGATTGGATCTTTGCTGCTTTCCCCTTCCCAACCACGCTCCGACCACCTTGACTCCTGCTGCCTTTGATATCCTATGTTGTATGGAAATGTGGGAGTAAAGGCAGAATTACCAATCTGAGGCATTAATTCTGATCTTATCTCTGCACAGATGTTCCCTGATGTGATTGATATGTTACGTTCTAATTCAGCAATGATAAAAAATATTCCTTTGTCCATGGTCATTACCATGCCATTGGTCAGACAGTTATGCATCCAATAGATCTTTAAGTTTTTCCTTAATTTTGTGAATTCCTTCATTATCCATCTGAAACACAGGATAAACTGCATCTCAGACCACAATAACACACTTGTCTCTCCTCCACTCTACTGATAAATCTTGGAATCATCAAAATGTTTTCTCTAGATTCTCCACATTACCTCAATCAACTATGACAGACTTTAACATCCTTTATCCTCTAGAAAATACCTGACGCTGGTGATATTTCAAAACATAGATTGGTTTCTCTGGAACGTGGGAGGTTGAGGGTGGACGATAGAAGTATATAAGATTATGAGAGGCATTGAGATGGTAGACAGTCAGAACCTTTTTCACCGGGTGGAAATGTCTAAGACTAAAGGGCATAGCTATATGGTAAGAGAGGGTAATTTTAATAGAGATGCGTGGGGCAAGTTCTTTGCACAGAATGTGATGGGGCGGAGAAGGCATTTCCAGGGGAGGTGGTGGAGGCAGATACATTAGTGGCACTTATAAAGCGTTTAGATAGGCACATGGAAGTGCATGGAATAGAGGGATATGGATCATATACAGGTAGATGAGAACTTGAAAGAATTGCAGATGCTGGTTTAAATCAAAGGTAGACACAAAATGCTGGAGTAACTCAGCGGACCAGGCAGCATGTCTAGAGAGAAGGAATGGGTGACATTTTGGGTTGAGACCCTTCTTCAGATTGGTTCATAACATAGTATCATGTTTGGCCCAAACATTGTGGGCCAAATGGCCTATTCCTGTGCTGTTCTATGTTCTACGATTCCACACACCTTGAATTTGACACATATGTCATAGCTTCTGTCCTGTCATGCATTGTTATATATTTTCAGCCAGCATTGGTATCCAGGTGAAGCTGCAGATCAGATTTCAGATTCAGTTTCAGATTCACATTTATTGTTACACGTACCAATTAAGGTACAGTGATATTTGAGTTACCATGCATCCATACTATTAAAATAACATAACACAATTAAAAAGAATGATAGAACTTAACATAAACATCCACCACAGTGATCACTGTGAGAGAAGACAATAAATTTCAGTCAGTCTTCCTCCTTTTGTTCACCTGTGTTTGGGGCCTTGACCCTCCGTAGTTGCCACAACGGACAGCCCGATGTACAGGCCCTCTCGTCGGGATGATCGAAGCTCCGACGTCGGGATGGGTGGAACACACTCTGCAGCTTGGAATGCCCGAATCGGCCACTTTCTTACTGGGGACCACGGCTTCTCGCTGTTATAGGCCGCAGGCAGAACAGCGGTCAGAGCTCTTCTCCGGCAATCCCTGGCAAGGGATCCCTGGCTCCGCGCAGCAGACTTTATCACAGATAAAGTATTGAATACTGTGGGAATGGTGGATCTGAAGCATCTGGAACAGAATTAAGACCAAGTCAAAGAGCAATTGTGTCAAAATGTCTTCTAACTGAAACATTAAATATTTTTTTCTTCCCACAGGGGCTACCTGACTTGATGAGCATTGCCAGCACTTTCTCTTTTAATTCAACTATTTCAAGCACTTGGTTTGACTGTCATAGAGGGAGTACAGAGAAGGTTCACCAGACTGATTCCTGGGATGTCAGGACTTTCATATGAAGAAAGACTGGATAGACTCGGCTTGTACTTGCTAGAATTTAGAAGATTGAGTGGGGGATCTTATAGAAACTTACAAAATACTTAAGGGGTTGGACAGGCTAGATGTAGGAAGATTGTTCCTGATGTTCGGGAAGTCCAGGACAAGGGGTCACTGTTTAAGGATAAGGGGGAAATATTTTGCCATGATCATATTGAATGGCGGTGCAGGCTCGAAGGGCCAAATGGCCTACTCCTGCACTTATTTTTTTATGTTCAATGTTTCTATGACTGCATCATGCAAAGATTTCAATTCCATAGCATCTGAAAACCATGAACAAAATTGAAGTGTTCTTCTCAAGAGCAATGCATCAAAAATGTATTTCATCCTTTCTACATATTCAATAATTCTTCAGAACATCTAAAGTAGTCTAAATTATCAATTATGTCCATCATAACTTATCTCTGTTGCAGCACATCTGAGGCGAACATAACAGAACAAATGATATTCAACTCAGTCTCAGTAAACAAGGATAATCCACAATTCTAGAAAAATAAACCTAGTTTCTCATAAAAGGTAAGCAAAGCTTAATCCAAAATGGTTCTGCATTGTTCTTCATTGTAGTCATTTAGTTGTAGACAATAGACAATAGGTGCAGTAGGCCATTCAGCCCCTCGAGCCAGCATCAACAGTTAATGTGATCATGGCTGATCATCCACAATCAGTACCCAATAGATTTACAATAGACAATAGGATTTACAATAGACAATATGTTATACAGCACGGTTACGAGTACTTTGGCCATGCTAACCATCAACACTAATTTACACTAATCCTTCACTCTCAGTCATACATCAAGGCCCTTCTACCCAACTTGCCCATACCGACCAAGATGACCCATCTACACTAATCCCACAGCCTGTGTTTACCCCATACCTCTCTAAACCATAACTCACCATGTACAGTGCCTGTCCAAATGTATTTTAAATGTTCATAAGGTCATAAGGAATAGGAGGAGAATTAGGTCATTCGGCACATCAAGTCTACTCCACCATCCAATCATGGCTGATCTATCTCTCCCTCCTATCACCATTCTCCTGCCTTCTCCCTATAACCTCTGACACCTGTTCCAATCAAGAATCTACAGTATCTATCTCCACATTAAAAATATTCACTGATGGCCTCCACAGCCTTCTGTGGCAAATAATTCCACAGATTCACCACCCTCTGACTAAATAAATTTCTCCTCATCTTCTTCCTAAAACAATGTTGTTTAATTTTGAGGCTATGACCTCTAGTCCTGGACTCTCGTACTAGTGGAAACACTAGTGGGAATACTTATGTCAACTACCTCCACTAACAGCTCATTCAATATTCCTATCACCCTCTGTGAAAAACGTTGCCTCTCAGGTTCCAATTAAATCTTTCCCTCTCACTTTCAACCCATGATTTTTAATCCCATTTAAAATAATCTTCCCCACATTCCCATCAATTACAGATTCCATCATTCTCCTTACACTATGGCTAATTCATGGCAAAGCATCCATGTAAATCCTCAAAGGCTTTTAATATGGACATACCATGGCAGCTTTCTCTCAGAGATAGCCAGGATTAGTCCACAAATGATGACAAAGTCAGTGACAGCTTTTGAAACACTCAGAATTAAAATGTGGGGACAAAGTGGAATCAGTCTGAAGACCAAGCTGAAGGCATATCATGCTGTTGTCTTACCCATCTTACTCAATCTTTGCAGGTCTCGAGCAGTGCATGGCAGGCAAACCAGGCACTTCCACCTGACCTGGCTGCACAGAACATTTCACATCAAGTGGCAAGACATGATTCCACACATACTGATTCTATCCCAAACAAACCTCCAGAGCATTTATACATTTGGGGAGGACATGTCAAAAGAATGCCTGAGGACAGAATACCAAAGCAGCTGCTTTATGGAGAGCTGACTGAGAGCAAGCATTCACATGGTGGACAGAAATTTTCTGAAGAGTTTCAACATTGAAGCACACAACAAGCATTGGATATTTGGCATACCCTGCATAAAAAGCTGTGCTCGCTCATATGAAGAAACTCGAATTGAAGAAGCAAAGAAGAAACGAGAATCTCAAAAATCAAGAACAACTAATGCTACAGCATCCCCATATCTCTGTCTCCAGAGAAGACACAGTGCTGGAGTAGCTCAGTGGGTCAAGCAGCATCTCAGGAGAACATGGATGGGCAATGTTTCGGGTTGGGAATTGAAAGGTCCCAAACTGAACCGTCACCTATCCATGTTCTCCTAAGATGCTGCCTCGCCTGCTGAGCTACTCCAGCACTCCGTATATTCTTTTGTAAAACAGCATCTGAGGTTCGTTGTCTCTACATCTTTATCACGAGTTTGGAATACACATTCGAGCCCAGATTAATCTAATCAGTCATCTTGTAAGATCACAATATGATAAATTAGATTTTATGTTTACACAAGCAACAACAATGAGAAATTTGCAGTTGCTATTTAACCTATCAATCCACACATCTTTGGGCTATGGAAGCAAACTAGAGCAGCTGGTGGAAACAATGTGGTCATGGGAAGAATGTGCATACAGACAGCACTGGCGGTCAGGATCAAACCCAAATTACTGGAGCTATGAGGCAGCATCTGCACCATTGTGCCACATCTATGTTTATACTTGATTCTTGCAATCAAAATGGGATTAATCTAGATTTTCAAATATTGAGTAAAATATTAATGATTCTGTGATTAAAGAAACCCACATCTGTTTGTTAAGGTATATTTCTTTTTCTTATGTATATTGATTTCCTAAAAAAAAGAGAGAGAGAGAGAGAGAGAGAGAGGAGGAGAGAGAGAGAGAGAGAGAGAGAGAGAGAGAGAGAGAGAGAGAGAGAGAGAGAGAGAGAGAGAGAGAGAGAGAGAGAGAGAGAGAGAGAGAGAGAGAGAGAGAGAGAGAGAGAGAGAGAGAGAGAGAGAGAGAGAGAGAGAGAGAGAAAGAGAGAGAGAGAGAGAGAGAGAGAAAAAGGGGGTGAGGGAGGGAGAGGAAGAGGGTGAGGGAGAGAAAGGGAGAGATGAAACAGGTGAGCCTCCATCAGATTTTGTCCCATTAATGTAAAGAAAAAATGCAATTTGATTGACTCTGTACTCTTCACTATTAATTAGTCAACACCCTGATGCAGTTTATTCTTTCTTTTATCCCTGTCTTTAACTCATTTCCCAGCACACCATCTCCACTTTTGTTCCTCCACCTTTACCCTCATTCTCACTACATGTATCCTCCTTTCTGAATTCTCTATCATCCCTTTTTCACACTCTATCCCTTTTCTAACCCCTGACATTCCCTACCCTTACTTTCGTCACCACCTCTCAAAGTTAAAACATTCTACCTTTGCCCTGTTCAAAGTTATTATTTTTCTGTTATGGTTCTACAATCCTGAAATAAAACATAATATTCTTCATAATAGTATGAATAATCAGAAATGTTTTAATTGGATTATAGTTCTAATCATCATATTATGCCATTAAAGATGATAATTTTGTATTACATTCAGCTATAATAATGTAAATTGTAACTGATGAAAATTATGTTTTGAAGACGATTTTGTAATTTTTGCATAATTGTATCCCACAACGTATTATATATTTTATATATGTGTAAGAAGGAACTGCAGATGCTGGTGTAAACCAAAGATAGACACAAAAAGCTGGAGTAATTCAGCGGGACAGGCAGCATCTCTGGAGAGAAGGAATGGATGACGTTTCTGGTCGAGACTCTTCTTCAACTTTGATTATGTATTTTATTTTAATTTTTTCAAAGTCACAATTAACTTTTCTGAGAGTTGCAAACATTTATTAAAGGTTTGAAAGCTCTTGCGTATCTTGGTCTCAAAAAAGACTGATAGGTTTAAAGTAACTGAATACTAGACTTCCAACAAAACATTTCAAAAGAAACAGAAACGTATTTAAATCAAAGCATATAACTTCATTTCAAAAATGTTAGATCTTCTTGCACTTTAATATGTGATGAGAAATTTATCTCCCTCTCTCTCTTGATCCCACATTGCTTTGTTAATCAAAAGAGATTAACTTTAAATTAGGCAACCATGCACATCCTGTCTATGACCTATATATTAGTTATCCTTGTTGAGTGGATTGTAAAGCATTCTCTACACATTATTAATTAAAACATATGGTTATATTTTAGCAATCACGTAATCTATTTAAACTTGAAAATCTTACCTATCATTGTTAGAATCATACTGCATCAGTGAACTGACATACAAATTGTTGATGATAATAGTTTGTTGTATCTGTTCTTAGCATTGATAACTTTTTGAATAACATAGCCAAAAATAAGTTAAGTATTAAACATTTTATAATTGATGAACTGAAACCTAAAGCAGAATTAAATTCCATTGCTCAAGTGAATAAAATTGGCTCAGTATGGGTTAATTAAAAAAACACTGAAAGAGATCATTTGGGTTCTCACATGCCTGCTTCTTCAATAAATATGTCTACTTTACATATCTGTTCATTACCCTTTGCTCGTGTGATGAATGTTGAGTGAGCAAATTACATCTATGGTTAGAGCTAAAATTAAAGTAGTTTCAATTAATTTCTGTTATAATGAGGTAGAAAGTGCATTACTCTGGGTTTGATATTCATCTCTTGGATATTCTGTATGATACTCCGTCACTTTCCTCCAAGCCAAGAGGGAGAAGGAAATGGACTGTCACTCACTCATTCATCCTATAGATTCTGTATGGATGGTTATGAATCTGTTCAATCAATCACAAGCGTGGGCTATGTTTTTTTAAATGGTTGTATCCCTTGAATTCCTCATATACAGTCAATTTACAATTCTTAGAAGATTACCTCCTACCACATTGCACCCACAGCAGGAAGTTTAAATTTGACTGAAATAAACAATTAGTCAATTGCTTTGAAGACAATTAAGAAGACAATTAAGTCAACAATGGGGTTGTACAATTAGCAATACAACTTCTGGTTCAGGAGGAGACAAACTAGCTTCTTTCCTGCCATTAGCAGTCTGCTAAATGGTCATCCCATAAACTAGGCTGTAGTCCCAATCTTCCAACCTACCTCTTTGCAATTCTTGCATTTTTTATTTTATCTTCATTTTGGGTAACTGTAATGTATTAAGGATTGTACCTGGCCAGTAAACTGGACTGGTCAAGGGATGCTGAGGTCCTGTACAAGAAGGGACAGAGCTGGCTGTACTTTTTGAGAAAGCTCTGTTTCTTCAATATCTGCAGTAAGATGCTGCAGATATTCTACCAATCGGTGGTAGCCAGTGCCATCTTCTTCGTTTCTGTGTGCTGGGGCAGCAGATCGAAGGTCACGGACACCAACAGGATTAACAAACCGATCAGGAAGGCTGGCTCAATCCTGGGGGCAGAATTGGATTCATGGGAGATGGTCTTGAAGGGGATCCTCAAACTATGGAGCATCTTGGACAATACAGCTCACCCCCTGCAGATGTGGTTCTAGTACAGAACAATCGGTGGTATGGGTAGAGTGCCCCAATCTTTGCACATTCCTTCCGTTTCCCTGTGTGCATATCGTATCATAGGCAGCAGATCGACAGGTCACGGACACCAACTTAGGATTAACAAATTGTATCAGTAAAGAAGGCTAGCACACAATCCTGGGTACATGTGACAGACCAATACTTGGATTCATGTATGGAGATGGTCTTGAAGGGGATCCTCAAACTATGGAGCATCTTGGACAATACAGCTCACCCCCTCCTTGACACACTGGTCAACCTGAGGAGCAACAGACTGGTTCCACCAAGATGCAGTACAGAACATCCTTCTTCCCTGTGGTTATCAAACTATACAATTCCTACTCCTTCTGTCGTGGGTAGAGAGATTCCCTGTCCTGCAACAACTGCCGATTACCTTGGAAGGAAGGAGAATTACCACCAATGCCCTCAGTGAATTGTAAATAGGAGTCACCGCTCATGGCTATGAAAAATTCAAAGAGGAATATACCCCCTGTCTGCGAGAGTGCTAGCCTCCACAGAGACTAAGATGAGCTGGTAATAAATGCACCAAGTCGAGGCTCACATCAACATGCCAAGAATCAAGTTGATGCGGTATATCGAGCGGCTCAAACCAGATTGCATCAGGCAAGTGGAGACATGGAGGACAGGTGCAGCAGGGAAGAGGGTGGGATTGGACTCGGGACAAGTCACCCACATGTCACAAGAGAACATTGGAACCCAGAGTGGAAGATGACTCATCGGATGACAACCGACCCTGGCATGAACACGACGACGAAGAAGATAATCGGCACGGCACATACAACATCAGCTGCAGGACAAGAACTCCAAGTGTGTCGCTGCAGCTGGTCCAAGGTAACATCCATCAGAGGCCTAAAAATACATCAAGGGCGGATGAAGTACTTGAAGGAGCTGAGGCCGGGACCCCACATTGATCAGTATCTCCTGAGAGAAAGATCAAATCAGTCGAGTTAAGCTCAGCGGCCGGATACAATCCACAGTCCAACAAGCATCAATACCCAGTGGCCAAGGGGAGTAATTCAAGCACAACATCTAAGAACCCGGAATCAAGCCAGACACACCCTGCTTTGGAGAAGAACATGCAAATCCACAGACATCATGTGAAGTGGCCAAAGTCCAGCAGCAAGAAAGAGTGGGCAACAATCAACACAGACCTGAGGACGGACTTCAAGGTACAGTGAAGAAGAATCTGGAGAAAATGAGTGATCTGGTCTACTTCTACGGGGTAGAAAGGTTCGGAACCAAAAAAAAGGAAACAACAACACCTCCCAAGCTCAGAAGGCAGCGAGAAATCGAGCACCTAATCAAACAGTGAAGAGATCTGAGGAAACGGTGGAGGAAATCCTCACTGGTGGAAAGAGTGGGCATTAACCTCCTGCAAGCAGATCTGAAGGAATGCCTAGGAAGACTGTGGGGAGCAGAAACCCTCTGAACCTTGACGCAAGAAGGAGAGGCCAAGAACATCCCTCTACAAGGATGCCTTCAGATTTGTGAAAGGACTCTTCACAAAGGAAAAGAGTGGGTCACTTAAGGTGTCAAAGAGGTAATTGGAGGACCACATGAAATCAACGTACACAGACAACCAAAGATTTGAGCAGAGGGGGATTGCTCCAGACATGCCACTCATTCCTCAACCAGTACACCAGTTGAATGACAGCCGCCCAAGGTAGACCGAAGTCGAGAAAGCCCTAAGGAAGGCAAGGGCAGCTTCAGCTCCAGGACCAAATGGAGTTCCATACCGGCTGTACAAAAATGCTCCAAATGTTCTTCGGTTCCTATGGAGGCAAATGAAGATAGCATGGAGAAAGAAAACCACCCCAAAAGCATGGCGAAGAGCAGGCGGAATGGTGATCCCCAAGGAAAAAGATGCCTCAAACATCGACCATTTCCAGCAAATCAATCTCTTGAATGTTGAAGGGAAGATCATCTTTAGCATTGTTGCTCAAAGGATGATAACCTACCTGAAAGAGAACAACCTGATTGACACGTCGTTACATAAAGCAGGTATACCAGGCTTCTCTAGGTGCTTAGAGCATACAAGCATGATATGGCATCAAATCGAGTCTGGAAAAAGGGAAGGAAGAGATCTGCACGTCTTATTCCTGGACCAAGTCAATGCTTTTGGATCTGTTCCCCATTCTCTCCTCTGGACAGCCTTTGAGATCTTCCATGTGCCAAAGACCATTACAAACCTGGTCAGAAACTACTTCCAAGATTTGCAATTCTGCATTATAACAACAGAATACACGACATCATGGCAATCACAGGAGGTGGGAATAATGGCACCATCTCCCTGCTAACCTTCACCATGGTGATGGAAGTGATCATCCAAGCTTCCAAGTGGGTTGGAGGAGGAGAGCGGCTGCAGTCTGGGCAGCGGCTACCTCCCATTTGCGCCTACATGGATGAAGCATCTACATGGACGACAACCATTGCATGTAGCAAGTGCCTGCTGGAACAGCTTCATGCAAACATAACATGGGCCCGGATGAAGTTGAAACCCAGCAAATCCAGGAGCATATCCATCGTCAGAGGAAAAATCGTAGACAAGTGATTCCACATTGATGAAACACCCATTCCGATGGTGTGAGAGCTGCCAGCCAAGAGCTTAGAATGATGGTACAATGCAAGCCTCAAAGACTCAGACCAGTGTGAGCAACAGGGAAAAAAACATCAAAGGCCTTGCTATCATAGATAAGACATCGCTTCCTGGTAAGCTGAAACTGTGTGCCTGCACTTTGGATTGCTCCCCTGTCTAATGTGGCCTCTGAAAATCTATGATATCGCCATCACCAAAATCAAGAAGCTAGAGAGGACAGTCAGTTCATACATCAAGATGTGGCTTGGACTCCCACGTTGCCTCAGCGATATCGGCTTGTATGGACACAGCACTGCCTGCTCTAGCCTCACAGAAGAATACAAATGCACCAAAGTGAGGCTGGACATGACCCTGACCGAGTCTCAAGATGAAGCGGTATGAGCGGCTGCTCCCAGACTGGCAACTGGGAGGAAGTGGACCCCATCGGAGGCTGTACAGCAAGCAAAATCTGCTCACAGGCATGGAGGCATTGTAAGACAGGTGCAGCAGGGAAGAGATGGAATTGGACCTGGGACAAGTCGATCCACAAGGCACAAGGCAACATCCACCCAAAAAAGGAAGCTGGTAGTTATTGAGGTCCGTCAGCAAGAAGAGGCAGAGAAATGCGCAAAGGCAGTCTCGCAGCCCAAACAGGGCCAGTGTACGACCTGGGAAAACCTGGAGCATTGTAAGCTTACCTTGAAGGATCTGTGGGAAATGGAAGGAAGCCGTCTTAGCTTCATCATTAGAGCCACCTACGACGTTCTTCCCACACCCAAGAACCTAAACCAGTGGCTTGGAGAAGATCCCTCATGTTCTTTCTGCCAAACCCCAGCAACACTAAGGCACATCCTCATGGCTGCAAAACCAGTCCTTCACAAGGCCGCTACACCTGAAGGCACAATCAGGTCCTGCGACAACTGGCAATTACCTTGGAAGGAATTAGAACTACCACCAAAGCCTGGTTTCTCGAACACCACCCCTTTAGTAAAGGCAGGCAACTTCCAGAGAAGCCATTTGCAAGAAAGGAACCGACCCTCCTGGACACTGCCCGGGACTGGAAAATGCAGGCTGATCTAGACCAGAAGCTCATCTGTCCACCAGAGATCATCACAGCTAATCTCAGGCCGGACCTGATCTAGTGGTCAACCTCACAGAAGTTCCTGTATATCGTGGAGTTAACTGTGCCTTGGGAGGCTGCAGTTGGTGAAGCACATGAACGCAAATGTCTGAAGTATTCAGACTTAGCAGCCGAGGCAGAACAGCGCGGCTGGTGTACCCAGGTGCTCCATGTAGAGGTTGGTTATAGAAGGTTTGTAGCCATGTGAATAACCAGCCTCCTGAAGGGAATGGGAGTTCGAGGACAGGCCTTCCGGCAAGCCGTCAGGTCGCTGTCAGAGGCTGCTGAGCCAAACAGCAACTGGCTGTGGCTGAAGGGGAAGGACTCCAACTGGGCTGCAAAATGACCAGCAAGAGGGGTAAAACGGAGGGGAGCGCACCTGGGATGCCAGGTGTTTCTATTGAGTCCTCTGGAGGTGTCGTGGGCCTATCAACGAAAAACACCAAGGAAGGAGGGTGCCCACCTGATGACCCCAATGAAATCATTACCCCTAACCACTCAATATATTAAGAAGGTGCCAATTATAGTAGGGATTGTAATATCAAGTCCTAAAAGCTGAACTGCACCTCTCTCAAATATGCCTTTTATCCTCAAGGCTAATAACCTGGAAGCAAGAGCCCAAAGGCTGGAGTTAGCAAATAATCCAAATGCTGCTCTGCTTCCTCAGGAGCTCAACGATAATTTCAAAGGGAAAGAAGCCAGCATTTAGATATACATGGTCATGTAATAGATAATTAGTACATTTGTTTTGGCGGTGTTAATTAAATCAAAAATATTATGTTGTATTCAAAAAGAACTCTGCTAATAATGCAGAACGGATCTCAGTTCAGTATTTCATTAAAAATAAATATTGCAACATTTAGACGATTAGATGAAAGTTATCATGTTTTTATCATCACGACCCTTATGCCACCAATTAAAACCAATGACATTAACGCTACTTTGAAATGTTCACTGCTGACAGACTGCAACTGAATGATATCAGCTGGGCACTGAGCAGAACTTGTTTGCTCAGCGAGCTGTCTTTAACTGAGAAAAAAATTATTTTCTATTAATAAGGCAAAATAAATCCTTAAGGATAGGACATCTAGTGACAGTTTAAGGGATATAATTACATTAAACTGTCTGTGGAGAGCCCAACTCGAGTAGATACCATGCTGGATCTTGTATTGGGAAACAAGCCTGGCCATGTGACTGATATTAGATTGAAGAGCAGTTTGGAGGTAATGATCACAATTCCATAAATTTTAATTTTGTTTTCAATAGGGACAGGTCTAGGTGTTAGGGGGAGGTACTTGGGTCAAGGCAAATTACAATGTCATCAGGTAGGAGCTAAGGAGGGTAGATTGGGAGCAGTTTTATTATGGAAGTGCTCAGATGACCTGTCGGAGGCATTTAAAAGCCAACTGATCAATGTGCAGGTTCAGGAAGTTGTATAAGGAAGATAGATTAGTTTGGCAAAGTAAGGGAACTGTGGATGACAAAGGGCTTGTAAACTTGGTCAGGATGAAAAAGGAAATGTATGTCAGATTTAAGTAGTTGCCATCAGACAGGACTTACAAGGTATATTAAACAAGTAGGAAATAACTCAAACAGGTGATTAGAAGGACCAAAAGGCCATGAAATGTCATTGGCAAGTTGGATTGAGGAAAATTCCAAAACATTTTACAGGTATATTAAAAACAAATGGGTGACCACGGAGAAGGTAGGACCACTCAAAGATTAAGGAGGGAAACTATGCTTGAGGTTGGACAATGTAGGTAAGGTACTAAATGAATACTTTGCATCTGTATTCACCTCGGAAAAGGAAGGAGGGCAGTGAGATCAGTGTGCAAACATGGCAGAACAGTTGGTGGATAAGTCCCCAGAGCCTAATAGCATGTATCCCAGTTTATTGAAGGATGCAAGAAAGGAGATTGTAGTGGCCTCAACGAGGATCTTTGCTTATTTTTTAGTCACAGGTGATGTCCACAGTAGGACTGGAGAGTGACCTGTGTTGTTCTTTTGTTTAGTAAGTTAAGTAGAGAGAATCCAGGGAACTATAGGCTATGAACCTCATGTCAGTGGTAGGGAAACTATTGGAGTGGATTTTTTGAGATAGGATTTACTCCCATTTAGAAGAGAATGGGCTAATTAGGGATAGCCAACAATGTTTTGCACCGGCAGGTCGAGTCTTACGAACTTGATTATGTTTTTTCAGTAAGTGACAAAGGAAATTGATGATGGTAGGGCTGTCGATGTTGCACACATGGATTTTAGTTCATGTTCAAAAGTGATAGGAGTAGAATTAGGCCATTCAACCAAGCAAGTGTTCTCTGCCATTCAATCATGACTAATCTATCTCTTCCTTTCAACCCCATTTTCCTGCATTCTCCCCATAACCCCTGACACCTGTATTAATCAAGAATCTATCTATCGATCTTTGCCTTAAAAATATCCATTGCTTTGAATTCCACAGCCTTCTGTTGTAATGAATTCCACAGATTCACCACCCTCTGATGAAATAAATTCCTCCTCATCTTCTTCTTAAAGTAACAGCCTTTTATTCTAAGGCTATAACCTATGGTCCTAGATTCTGCCACTAGTTGAAACATCTTCTCTGCATCCGCTCTATCCAAGCCTTTCACCATTCGAAAAGTTTCAATGAGCTCACCCCTCATCCTTCTAAACTCCAGAGAGTACAGGCCCAGTGGCATCAAACGATCATCATATGTTAACCCGCTTATTCCTGGGATCATTCTTGTAAACCTTAGGAATGCTTTTGATAAGGTTCCTCACGATAGGTTGATCCAGAAAATTTAGATGTACGGCTTTCAAGAAGACTTGGTCATATGGTATTCAGAACTGGCTTATTATAACTTAAAATTATGAAAGGCATGCATAGGGTAGACAGTCAGAACCTTTATCCTAGGGTGGAAACGTCCAGCACTAGAGAGAATAGCTATAAATCGAAAGGGGGCAAGCTTAATTGAGATGCATTAAAGTTTTTTACACAGAGGCTGTAACATTGCCAAGGGTGGCGGTAGAAACAGATATGATAGTGCCGTTAAATTTGGCTTTTGAATAGGCACATGGAAGTGCAGGGAACAGAATATAGATCGTGCACAGGCAGAAAACATTGTGCTCCGATGGGCCCATTGCTATGCTGTACTATGTTCTATGCTCTAAATGGTGTGAATGATATGTTAAAAATGACACCACTGTTGAGAGGAGATCATCTACTGAATGCATTCTGTGGACTGAGGGAAGTGTTTGAACAGTTATTTTGGAAACTGTTTTCTGAAACACTTCAAGGTCTCGCAATGTCAGCAGAGAGTCCCATTACATAGTATGAAATATAAGAATGTAGTGCTATTTATTCATAATTCTCCCAAGACTAGTCGACGATGATTATTGTATGAATTTTGAGCTCCACTTTTAGTAAAATGGGCTGAACCATGCTTTACATAGAGCATGATTCAATGGGACTGTGATTGATTCCAGGAAAGCCTCGGGCTCACTAAAATGGATTGCAATTGGAAGTATCCAGTCCAATTTCATGATTGGCGTGATTTCACTAACAGAATGTACTCCAGGTAAAATTGATTTCTGGACTGTGTTTTGTTTAAAACGTATCACTATGCAACCCAATTCCATTAAAATATTTCTTAAGGAATGAAGTAAGAACGTTGACAGTCAGCCATGTTTCGCATATACATTGGGGAAGCAGTTCCTGCTCGGTTGAAAATAACTGCTGAAACAGACCCACATTAGTTAATTGACTGCACAAATTATTTGTACCTGTATATGCAATCATATTTTTGGAAAGTTAAGCTCTTAATGGAACAATTCAGCTATCTCACAGTCACTGCATTGCAAATATCCTTCACTGGCCAATGTTCTCCAGCTGTTCAGAGAAGCTGGTTGACCGAGTGCAAGAGCAATGAAAAGAATATCAGACCCTAAATTATAGAAGCAAACCCTGTTCTAATCAACTGTTGTTCATTGCAAATTAGCCCTCAAAATATGCCTTAGAACTGGAATTGGGTAAATTGATGTTCCAATTATTCAATGCATTATTCTAAACTACTTAAACCTAATTAACACCATGAAATGAGATATCCAATGAAGAAGGAATCGCAGGAAATTTTAAGAAAATTGAGTGAGTTTGCAATATGGTCATTTGAAGTTCCACACAAAGTGGGATTGTAATATGTGACATTAGGCCAACCTAGTGAAGGTAGCTCAGAGATCGTGTTCGAAGAGGCAGAGTAGAAATTAGTTTAGGGAATTGTTCACATTGCAAGGCACCGCAAGCTGGAGCAAAGATAAACATATGGAAGTTGGTATTTAGTCTAAGAGAAAAAAATAAGATAAGATAAGCAGAGTCCAGTCAGAAAGACACAACCATAATTTATAGCACCCATAAACAGACAAAAAAGGATGTCAAGCAAAAGTAGACACGTCCTAGCTGTTAGACAAATAGAGGTAACTGCTACAGGGACAGACAAGGATCAAATTTTTCACACAGAGAGTGGTGAATCTCTGGAACTCTCTGCCGCAGAGGGTAGTCGAGGCCAGTTCATTGGCTATATTTAAGAGGGAGTTAGATGTGGCCCTTGTGGCTAAGGGGATCAGAGGGTATGGAGAGAAGGCAGGTACGGGATACTGAGTTGGATGCTCAGCCATGATCATATTGAATGGCGGTGCAGGATCGAAGGGCCGAATGGCCTACTCCTGCACCTAATTTCTATGTTTCTATGTTTCTAAATACTATGAAAAAAATCAGGTCATTGATAAATTGTTGTGAAAATGTAGGATCTGCATGTAACCATTGAAACACGAACACCATAAATTGCTAGTGGAGCATCTTTGAGCCCCCACTCAATGCTTCCCCAGTATAAACACTGCAATAATGCCTCAATAAACCAATTTATTCAAGAGACTCACCACTGCCGTATGAGAATCTATTTGTGTGTTGAACAGATCTGAGCCATAAGCAGAAAAATACTATATTATCATTGCACTAAATTAGTTATTTATTGAACTTTTTCTGTTTTTTCTCTCTCCCCGTTATGTACTATGTTAACATATTCACATATTCTGTTGTGCTGCAGCAAGTAAGAATTCCATTTTTCCATCCGGGACATATGACAATAAAACACTCTTGACTTGACTCTTGACTCTTGCCCTATAGGTCAAACACACAAATATCTCCAACATTCCGTTTGCAAAGACAAAAAAAAAGTTTTAATTATATGGTGCTTTCAATTTAATCCTAATTTTGCTCCATACCGTGTCTAGTCCTGACATCTTGGATTTAATTTCACCATTTTTGACGCCATTGTTCTTGCTCAGATATATGTTGTGACGTTGAAGATGTATTGAACTGATCATTTCAAACTGCACCAAACAATACAAGGTAGACACAAAATGCTGGAGTAACTCAGCGGGACAGGCAGCATCTCTGGAGAGATGGAATGGGTGACGTTTCAGGTCGAGAAACATCACCCATTTCTTCTCTCCAAAGATGCTACCTGTCCCGCTGAGTTACTCCAGCATTTTGTATCTACCTTCCATTTAAACCAGAATCTGCAGTTTTTTCTTACACATGAAACAATCCAATACAGCAAAAGGTGCAGAGCAGATTTAAGAGGAGGTTATCAGGCTGGAGAATTACAGTTATGAGGGAAGACATGGGTTTATTTTCTCTGGAATAAAGGAGACTGAGGAGATTTAACCAAGATATAACATGGGCCGTGCTATAGCCCCTCCACTTTTTTGGCGAGGCATGCTTCATAACCCGTAAATATCCAGCCTGCAGGCGTATTTTTCTCTTCTTCTGAGGACTTCTGCATCCAGAATATCAGAACAAGTGCACAGTGAATGCGGCAAAACCACGACCAGCCGTGGCGGAAACCGACTGCCCCGCAAAAACCCTCCCACTCCTCCGCTCAATGGCCAATCACAGCACGGTTCACAGTCGAGATATGGGGCAGTGAACGAAGTGCTGTGATTAGACGCCAAGCGGAAGGGAAGCGGTGGGCCCGTGGACCCCGAAAGAGAGAGAGAGTCGGCCCTGAGAGAGGCAGTATCGGGAGAGCGAGAGAGAGCGAGAGCGAGAGCGAGAGAGAGAGAGAGAGAGAGAGAGAGAGAGAGAGAGAGAGCGGCTGTGTCTTTCACAGCTCCAGGGGCTGAGAGGTTTTAACCAGCCTTTCAAGGTTTATTTGGACGAAGGAGCAGGAAGAGAGAGAGAGAGAGAGTTTAACTTATTGTTGGACTGTTGAAACTTTCAATTGCTTTAAAAAAATTCCTCCATAATTGCGAAAATCCCTGAGACTTCTCTACATTGTCGAGGGAGCAGGGAGCGGCTGTCATTGGCGGACTGCCAAGAGTACCTGGCTATCGAGGGTTTGAAGTTTTTCGGTGCCTTTGTCATGTTTTGGCACTGTTTCTCTGCCCTAAAGTTATTTTTGCACAGTGCGGCTGCCTGGCTTAATGTGAAGAAGGTGCTTTTGCATCGGCAAGACAGGGTGAGCTGCTTTCGGATGTGGATGAGCTGGGAATTTTCCTTCTTCAGCTGGAGGTCTTTGTTTTTTGAGGATTGCTTGGACTGTGACTGTCCCTGGGAATTAATTTGCTGAGCTGCTGGGGTGCCGGGAGCTGGTTTGTGCCTCTGTCCGGATGGCGATGGTGGGGGCTCGGCCGAAGGAGAGGAGCTATGCAGCAGTGACATCAGCAGCGGAAGTGAGGCCATCTGAATATGAGCCTCATGTTGACTTGGACTGGGACAGTTTTGGTATCTCGGTTCAAACTGGGCCCCAGATGTCCAGGAGAGTAATTACAAAGGCTATGAATGCCCTTCTTGGGAGAGGGGCTATTGTATCTTCTGAGCTCGAGAGGGGAAAGGTTGAGATGATGTAGGAGGATGTGGCCACAGTGTTGGAGAGGGGGATTTCAGTGGGCGGGGGGGGGGGGTCCATATACAGGTGGACCCGTGGGTGTCCAGGGTGAGACCGGCTCCCCTGCTGAGTTGCCTTACATGTATTCCGGATGCGACACTCATACCGTACCTGTCTCAGATTGGGGAGGTGTGGTCTAAGTGTTTTAGGCTCATGCACCCTGGGGGGGACCCGGAGGAAAAAGGGATTCTCAGTTTCAAGAGGAGGGTGTTTGTGAAGGTGGGGGTGGGGGAAGGCGATGAGGGGAGCTTGGAGGTGGAGTGCAGGGGTCTCCCTAGAACCGTGCGTTGGAGTTGGAGAAAGGCATGGTGTCATGCATGCGGTGGTTATGGACAGTATGGGTATCAGAGCAGAGAGGCAGGGGGGTGTAAAATGAGGGTAGAAGCAATAGGTAGCAAGGTGAAAAGTAAAAGTGGCAGGCAGACAAAACCAGGGCAAAAATCAAAAAGGGCCACTTTTCAACATAATTGTATAAGGGGTAAGAGCGTTGCAAAAACAAGCCTGAAGGCTTTGCGTCTCAATGCAAGGAGTATTCGTAATAAGGTGGATGAGTTGAACGTGC
The DNA here is from genome assembly GCF_028641065.1 of Leucoraja erinaceus. NCBI lineage: Eukaryota > Metazoa > Chordata > Chondrichthyes > Rajiformes > Rajidae > Leucoraja > Leucoraja erinaceus. The sequence continues at coordinate 129,178,599 of NC_073377.1, read as the reverse complement.
AGATAGCCATTAATGATTATGATACAGTTGGGATCACGGAGACATGGCTCCAGGGTGACCAAGGCTGGGAGCTGAACGTCCAGGGATATTCAATATTCTGGAGGGATAGAGAGAAAGGAGAAGGAGGTGGGGTAACGTTGCTGGTTAGTATGGAGATTAACGCAATGGAAAGGAAGGACATTAGTTTGGAGGATGTGGAATCGGTATGGGTAGAGCTGCGAAACACTACGGGGCAGAAAACGCTGGTGGGTGTTGTGTACAGGCCACCTAACAGTAGTAGTGAAGTTGGAGATGGTATCAAACAGGAAATTAGAAATGCGTGCGACAAAGGCAAAACAGTTATAATGGGTGACTTTAATCTACATATAGATTGGGTGAATCAAATTGACAGGGGTGCTGAGGAAGAGGATTTCTTGGAATGTATGTGGGACAGTTATCTAAATCAACATGTAGAGGAACCAACGAGAGAGCAGGCTATTTTAGACTGGGTATTGAGTAATGAGGAAGGGTTAGTTAGCAGTCTTGTTGTACGTGCCCCCTTGGGCAAGAGTGACCATAATATGGTTGAGTTTTTCATTAGGATGGAGGGTGACATTGTTAATTCAGAAACAATGGTTCTGAACTTAAAAAAGGTAACTTTGAAGGTATGAGACATGGATTGGCCAAGATTGACTGGCAATTAATTCTAGAAGGGTTGACGGTGGATATGCAATGGAAGACATTTAAAGACTGCATGGATGAACTACAAAAATTGTTCATCCCAGTTTGGCAAAAGAATAAATCAGGGAAGGTAGTGCATCCGTGGATAACAAGGGAAATCAGGGATAGTATCAAAGCGAAGGATGATGTGTACAAATTAGCAAGAAAAACCAGCATACCAGAGGACTGGGAGAAATTCAGATAAAAGCAGAGGAGGACAAAGGGCTTAATTAGGAAAGGAAAAATAGATTATGAAAGAAAACTGGCAGGGAACATAAAAACTGACTGGAAAAGTTTTTATAGATATGTGAAAAGAAAGAGATTAGTCAAAACAAATGTAGGTCCCTTGCAGTCAGAAACAGGTGAATTGATCATGGGGAACAAGGATATGGCGGACCAATTGAATAACTACTTTGGTTCCGTCTTCACAAAGGAAGACATAAATAATCTGCCAGAAATAGCAGGGGACCGCAGGTCAAAGGAGTTGGAGGAATTGAGTGAAATCCAGGTTAGTCGGGAAGTGGTGTTGGGTAAATTGAATGGATTAAAGGCCGATAAATCCCCAGGGCCAGATAGGCTGCATCCCAGAGTACTTAAGGAAGTAGCTCCAGAAATAGTGGATGCATTAGTAATAATCTTTCAAAACTCTTTAGATTCTGGAGTAGTTCCTGAGGATTGGCGGGTAGCAAACGTAACCCCACTTTTTAAGAAGGGAGGGAGAGAGAAAACGGGAAATTACAGACCAGTTAGTCTAACATCGGTAGTGGGGAAACTGCTAGAGTCAGTTATTAAAGATGGGATAGCAGCACATTTGGAAAGTGGTGAAATCATTGGACAAAGTCAGCATGGATTTACGAAAGGTAAATCATGTCTGACGAATCTTATAGAATTTTTTGAGGATGTAACTAGTAGCGTGGATAGGGGAGAACCAGTGGATGTGGTGTATCTGGACTTCCAGAAGGCTTTCGACAAGGTCCCACATAAGAGATTAGTATACAAACTTAAAGCACACGGCATTGGGGGTTTAGTATTGATGTGGATAGAGAACTGGTTGGCAAACAAGAAGCAAAGAGTAGGAGTAAACGGGTCCTTTTCACAATGGCGGGCAGTGACTAGTGGGGTACCACAAGGCTCAGTGCTGGGACCCCAGCTATTTACAATATATACTAGACTAAGTGGGACCCGTTGGGTCCCAGCATCACACAGGAGGGCTGGTCATCCAACGCAATATTCCACCTCTTCACCAATTCTAATATTGGTGGCCAGTGGGAGGGGGGCTTTCTGGAGTGCTAGTATGGGTGTTGTGGGCTGAAGGGACTGGTTTCCAGAGGGCTAGTATGCAAATTGTGCGCCAAATGGATTCTTGGGCTGGCGTCTCAGTCATTCAAGCCTGTTGTGCTGGCACCTCACTCACTCACGGCTGGTGCGCTGGTAGTTGACTCACGGCTAATCCTTGAAATTCTATTTCAAGCAGGGTATAAGGCCACCAAATTCAAGTGCAGTTTCTTACCCCTTCTAGCAGGGTGCAAGGCCACCAAATTCAAGTGCAGTTTCATACCATTTGAAGTAGGGTGCAAAGCCACTAAAGACAGCGAGTCATGACCTCTCCCTCCCTCCATCTTGCAGAGACTGAGCCACACCCACATTTCCGGGTTTTATAACCCCCCCCCCCCCCCAACCGGAAAAGGTGTGGCTTTAATGGAGTGATTGACAGGAGAGAGATTTTTGTTTAAACTAATAACACTTTTATTTTTCATTGATGGGAAGAATTCTCTGCACCTGCTCAGCGGAGGGGGGCTGAGTAAGATGGCCAAAAATCACAGCCATTTTAGCAGCGTTTTATCTAAAATCAATATGCAGTGCAAACAGGAAGTAAGTGCATTTACAGTAGTGCCTTTTAACTGCAAGCCAAAGCACCCAAGCCACCATTTGCAGTAAGTAGTGCCTTTTAACATCAAGCCATTGCATCCAAGCCACCATTTGCAGTAAGTAGTGCCTTTCAAATTCAAACCACACCCAAGCCACACCCAAGCCACTATTAGCAGTAAGAGGTGCCTTTCAACTTCAAGTCAAAGCTCCCAAGCCACCATTTGCTGTAAGTCTGTGAGGTGCGGGAATTTCTAAAAACAAGCCGTACCAGCAGGACAAAGATTGATGCCGCTAAGAGACGGTGGGTTGATCTGCCGGACTTAGTTAAAACTCTCGAGGCTATCCTTGCCAACAAGGATAGTGATCACCCTGACTCTGAGCAGTGCCAGCTTAGGGACTTTTTGGAGTTCCTAAGAGAGAGGGCTACAGAGCCCACGAGGAGAAGTGTGAGGGTTTCAATTTAGTGTGCCAGTGCATTCACGTTAGCTACATTAAACTTAAACGGGAGTAGAGCGAGTTTTCGCAGATTCCAACTTTTATCGGTCCTTAGGGAGGGGAAATTTGCAGTGTGTTTTCTGCAGGAGATGCATACTGTTGTTAGTGATGAACACACCTGGAGATTGGAGTGGGAAGGTGAGGTCTATATGAGTCATCATAGCTCAAATTCCAGTGGGGTGGCCTTTCTGTTGGCTCAGAATTTCCTGCCCAATATTATAAAAGTGCAAGAAGTTGTGCCAGGACGTTTACTCCATCTGGCCGTGAGCCTGGACAGCATGCCATTGCATTTCATTAACGTGTATGCTCCCAGCTCCGGCACGATGCAGGCCGGCCTACTTCAGGAGGTGATTGCTCTGTTGAGCACTATTGATAGGGGAGAGTGTGTCTTCCTTGGGGTGGACTTTAACTGCACACTTGAGGTGCGAGATTGTTCTGGTACTCAGTATGCCACTGCTGCAGTGAAGAAGCTGAGAGGGTTGATTGATTGTTTTGAGTTGGTTGATGCGTGGCGGGACCTCAACCCAGATTCCACGGCTTTTTCGCGGAGGTCTGAGGGCGGTGGTTCCCGCATTGATCGAATATATATCTCCCGAACGTTTGTTTCCCGTGTCTCAGCGGCCTCAATGCAGCTAGTGCCATGCTCGGACCACTGTCTGGTGCGTGTGGATTTTAATCCAGCGCACGCTAGGGCCGGGTCTGTGGACTGGCACTTTAATAACCGGCTGCTGGAGGATCGGTGTTTCCGGGAGTCATTCAGTCGGTTTTGGGTGAGGTGGAGAGAGAGGCAGAGGTGCTTCTCCTCCCTAAGGCAGTGGTGGGACGTGGGGAAAGCTCACATACGTCTTTTTTGTAAGGAATACACGTGGGGTTCGACCGGGCGGCGGGACTCAGCGGCCGAGAGGCTTGAGAGGGAGCTGATGGACGCAGAGTCTCGCCTGGGTCAGGTTGGAGGTGACTCTTGCGAATGGGGTGTGTTTCAGGAGAAGAAGGAAGCCTTGAGGAACCTGCAACTTGAGCGGTCCCGAGGCGCTTACGTAAGGGTGCGGGTCCAGATGCTGCACGATCTGGATCGAGCTTCGGCTTTCATTTTCTCTCTGGAGAAGAGGCGGGGAGCCCGCAAGCAGCTCGTAGAGAGAGAGGGAAGTGAGTCGACAGAGACAGATATATCCCCCCACTTTTTGTGTTAGGGGATGGCTTGTAGTATCCCCCAGTTTGTGGAGGTGGAGCAACAACAAATAATAATAATTGTGCCACCCTCCCCGTGCTCAGTCCCTCTGCTTCCTCACCGGGTACCCCCGAGGCCGGTCAGTCCCCCCACTTTCAAAAACATTCCGCAGCCCCTGTGTAAAACACGATGAGAAAGTTAGACAGGGCGAAAAGGGAAGAACTGTTTAACTAGACAAAGAAGTTGACAACTATGGAACTGGTTTTACTTTTTTGTAAGATTATTTGAGAAGAACTAGGAATTTCTTTCACATCCAAAGCAATATTAATTTGATATCATTTAATTGCCACACAACCAAGGTTGGTGGAATTTGGGTTGCCAGCAGCGGTACAGTAATAAAGAACACACAACCACAATAAAAATTTTACACAAACATCCACCACAGCATTCATCACTTTGGTGGAAGGCACAGAACTTGGCCAGTCCTCCTCCATTTTCCCCCGTAGTCGGGACCTCCACCCTTCACAGCCGTTGCTGCGGGCGTCTAGATGGTAAGGGACAAAGTCAAAGTCAAGGTTAGTCCAGGATCGGCTCTTCCCAACCAGAGACCGCGGCTTCAGGCTGGTGAGGGCCGCAGGCCGGCAGCCAAAGTTTTAAAGTACCTGCCGTGCCGCAGCCGGAAGCACCACCGTCTGCAGGGCCGGTGGTCGAAGCTCCCCTCCAGGGGAGCTGGTAAGTCCATACCGCGCCCGCGGTAGAAGACGGCCACGGGCCACGGTGGAAGCTTCTTCTTCTCCCCGGGTCCCCCACGAGGGATCCCGGGCTGTAGACGCCGCACCAGCTGGAGTTCTGCAGACCGCTGCTTCAGGCTGCCTGCTGCCGCGGGCCAGCATAACAGAGCACTCTCCTCTGGCGAGCCCCAGCGAGGTCTCACCCGCTCCGCGCCGAGAGTCCACGCTGCGCCCGCCGCTGAAGCTCCGGGCGCGTTTCCGGGAAAGGCCGCCCGACCCTCGATGTTAGGCCACGGGGGAGGCGACCTGAAAAAAAGTCACCTCTCCATGGAGGAGGCGGCCAAAACGGTTTCCCCCTCACCCCCCCCCTCACACCACCCCCCACACATAACACACAAAGAAACATTAAAAACAGACTTTTAAACATACTAAAAAAATTTAAAAAGTTGAAAAAAAACGGACACGCTGCCAACAGGCAATTAGGGGCCGCTATTAGGGGCTTAAAGTTCACAGACTGAATGATAGATGGAGGCAGAAATTCTAATTACACTTAAAATATTCCTGAGCACTTGAGGATCTTTAACTAAAAAGGCTAAAACCAACAGCAGAGAAGTAAGCAATGCTGAAAGTGTTCCCTTTTATGACCAGCTGGAACTGACATGCTGAATAACCTTTTATGCCTTAAATTTCAAGGATTCTTCAGTTGCTTCAACTGTTTGGTTTGGGCACTTACATCTGTTGTCAAGCTTGGTCTTTCTTTCTCTTTGAATGACTGAATGACTCGGCAAAATATACCAGATAAATAACTGGAGAGCACCCATGGAACATTGAACACAATATTTAATAGTGAGATTAAACGAGTACTTACCAGTACGAAGTTTGATCTGTATTTTATGAGGAGTTACGATGAGGGATTACGTGAAGAACCCACCCAGCGCGCAGGCGCGGCATACTTCCAAGCAGCGGTGTGGAATCACAGGTAGACACAATATTGAAGTAAAGATAGTAAAGATTAATGAGACATCAGCCCGAGTTTGATCTATACAATGAGGGTGGGAGCGGAGGGCACGTAATCCCTCATCGTAACTCCTCATAAAATACAGATCAAACTTCGTACTGGTAAGTACTCGTTTAATCTCACTATTTTACTTCGGAGTCACGTGAGTGACTACGTGAAGACTTCAAAGGTCTGTGATTTCAAACCGTGTAACAGTTATATCACTCACTGCCGAAAGATCATCGAGGGAGGAAGTGGTATCTAAAGACCAACGAATTTGTTAGTTTTTTAAAACAAAAATGTTTATTTAACAATAACAAAAATAGCTCCCCTGGGCTTTAAATTATAATTTTGCGGATTCTAAAATTTTCTCCGCAAAGACGTCCTTCTCCATCAGCGGTTTGTGGTAGAATTTTTGGAATGTCGATTCCCTTGACCATCCCGCTGTACTAAGGATGTGGTCTATGGGAACCTGCATCCTTTTCGCCGCTGACGTGGACGCTGCCCTGGTTGAATGGGATTTAAAAACATCCGTGTTAATCCCCGCGGTATTTAGGACCTGTTTCAACCATCTAGATATTGTCTGGCTGGTAACCCGTCCAAAAGGCTTTTTATGGCTGACCCATAAGGCTTTCTCACTCCCTCTAAGTGTTTGGGTTGTGTCTATGTAATCATGTAGGTGGGTCACAACACATAGCCTAGGTTCTGGAGGGTAAGCCCGGAAGATTAACGGAGAGTTGGATATACCTGGCCTGCTCTGTTTAACCAACCCCGGCATGGTAAAAGTAATGGAATCTGGGGTGGTCACCATGTAGTCCAGTCTTAATTGATGCAGCGACTGAACCCTCTGAGCAGAGACGAGCGCCATGAGCATGAGGGTCTTGATAGTGGACTGCTCCAGGCTCAAGGATCCCACCGGAGGCCAACCTCGAAGGTGTTGCAAAACTACACTAACATCCCACACATGGGTGTATCTAGGTGTAGGGGGTTTGGTATTATAAATCCCTTTAAGGAGTTTGATAACCAGGGGGTGGGATCCAATACTATGATGTCCTGAGGGCATAAGGTATGCGGACAGGGCGCTTCGTGCTGCATTGATGGCACTGTAGCTCATCTTTTGGTCATGGTGCAAGTGGCCCAGGAACTCCAGCACGTCCGTGATCGAAGCTGTCTTGTAAGATGTCCCTGCATTCAGGCAGTACTGTTCCCATTTCCTGATGTAGGTCAAGTACTGTTTCTTGGTAGAAACTCGCAGGGATGCCGACATGGTGGTGATTGTTCGTTCTGATAACCCCAACCCCTGGTAAGGTCTGTTCGGAATCTGGAAACCAGGAGGTTCAATTTTTGATGGCATGGATGGCTTATGCCAGATACCGGGTGAGTCAATAGTTGTGGGTGGCTGTGAAAAACCATAGGTGACTCTACCACCATGTCGTGGAAAATTGGGAACCATGGTTGGGTAGGCCAGTCGGGTACGACCAGAATACCTGAAGCTGAGTCAGCTTGTATTTTCTGGAGTACCCGACTGATGAGGCAGAAGGGAGGGAAAGCATAGAAAAAGAAATTTCCCCAGTCCAGCGTGAAGGCATCTACCGCTGCTGCCTCTGGGTCTGGTTCCCAAGCCACATACATGGGTAGTTGGTGATTTAGTCTAGATGCAAACAAATCTATATCTGGCGTACCGTATTGCTTGACAATTCTAGCAAATATTTTTGGGTCTAACATCCATTCGATGTTGTCATTGAATTTTCGTGACCTGGTGTCCACCACTGAGTTCAGCTTGCCTGGTAAGTAGGCAGCTGATAGCCAAATATGTCTCTCGACGCACCATTGCCAGATTATAGTAGTCAATTTGTCGCATGATACTGATTTTATGCCACCCATGTGCTGGATGTAAGACACCGCCGTTGTGTTATCAATCATAACCCTGACATGCACATGCCGCATATCGGATGCATATGCTTTTAGCCCATAAAATGCGGCGAGCATCTCCAAGTAGTTTATGCCAAGTGATTGTAGTAGCGATGCCTCTGAGTTAGTCCATCTGCCACCTGTGCTGGCTATAGAGTTAGTAGCTCCCCAGCCTAAAGCACTGGCATCCGTAGTGATGGTTATGTTAGGATTGGTGACGGCGATAGGACTATAACTGTGCCAAATATTATCCACCCACCACTGAAGTTCTGATTTGGCTTCAGCGGGTAAATCCATTTTACGGTCATAATGCCCCCTACTTAGACGTAGTGCATGTGTCCTTGCTCTTTGCAAATTTTGATAATGCAAGGGCCCATATTGAGCAGCTGGGAATGCTGCTACTATACTACCAATGACTCTGGCTACGTGCCGTATCCTTGGTTGCGGTTTTGCGATTAAACTGTTACAGGCTTCTGTGAGTGTAACTTTTTTATCTCTAGGCAGAGTGACAGTCATACGGATAGTGTCAATAGTGAAGCCTAGGTAATCCATGTTAGTAGTTGGCTCCAATATTGATTTATCTGGGTGTAGAATAAATCCCAATGTTTCAAGGAGTTGTTTAGTGGCTAAAACTCCTGCGACAGCTAGTTCCCTTGTTCTCCCTAATATGAGAACATCGTCCAGATAGGCCACGACTAAATGTTTTTGTTCTCTCAATTTTTTCATGCTCACTTTAAGGATTTTGGTAAATAATCTGGGAGCTGTCGTTAAACCATTGGGTAATGCTCTATACTGCCATAGTTGCCCCATCTAGATAAATTTCAGATATTTGTAATGATCCTTATGAATGGGTACTAAATAGTAAGCATCCTTGATATCTATGCTTGCCATGAAGTATCCCTTGGAGATCAGTTGTCTGGCAGTGACAAACGTCTCCATTTTGAAATGTTGATACTCAACAGACTGATTAAGTGATGTCAAATCAATGATAATACGACATCCACCATCTTTTTTAGTTTTGAGAAAGATATTCGATACAAATTCCAACGGCTCGTGTCTGGTCCTTTCTATGATGCCTTTGGCCACGAGCCTGTCTGGTTCAGCTTGTCCTTCTACCTTCTCTAAATCTGAGGGAAGGAATACCCTTTGGGGCATGTGCTGAACTGGCGGTTCTATGCCTGATTTGAATTCAATTTTGTATCCACTGATACTGTTGAGTATAAACTCGTTGTTAGTAAGGGAGCACCAAACATGTTTGAAGAACCTCAAACGCCCTCCTGTTAATACAACACCCTTTGTCTGTGTATGTCGACAGGAACCAGACCCACCTACCTCCATGTTTATTTCTGGGAGCGTTTCCGATGGGTTTGGCCCGAGGGTGTCCTTGTTGGTGCTGCGGTGGGGCGGCGTATCTTCCCACGGCTCCGCCCTGGGCCCCGCTCTAAAAAAGAGCTCTGGGGGTAGTGGGAGGCGGTCACCAGGCTTTCACCAGCTCGGTACCTACTGGTGGATGCCGAGGCGTGCTGCCAACTGGGTGTCTTCACCCTGCTCGGTCCTGGCGCTGCCCTCATAAGGCCTACAGGTTTGGCCGCCTCTTCCAGTTCCTTGAGCTTTTTTGCCAAGTCTGCTCCGAATAGCAGCGCCTCCCTTTCTGGCGCCGGAGCTTTGCAGAGGCCCGCATATTTGGGGTTGAGGGCAGGCCTGATGTTTTCACGCCGTAGGCTATTGAGCTCGTACTGTGTGTTACACATTAACGCCAGCACATCCTGCTGGGGTGTAGAGAGCTCTGCGTCTCCGACGGACCGAGCAAAGGCGGTAATGGCTGCAGTGTGGAGCTTCAGGATTCGTTGCATTTTCACCTCCTGAGTCCTGATCTGCTGCCCCAGCTGGTTCCATATTTGGCCGTTTACGGTCTTTACCCACAGCGCCTCGCAGTTTTCCGGCGCTGTATAGGTGTCAAGGGCCTCCTGAACGACCTTCTCCTGCAAGGGCTTGTTGGAGAGCCTGATGATACTGGCCGCCATCCTGGTGGTAGTATCATCCCGGTCGTCGGGCGCGCCGCGTACCGACTGACAACACCCAGTAGCTCTTCTTCCTCCAGCTCGCCCGGCATACTTGTGCTGTCGTCCGCCTGCCCTTGTGATAGGCCAGCCCAGTCCTGGCCTCCCTTGCTGCCCTCGAACAGAGAGGGAACAGAAGGGTGTGGCGACGGTTTGGAGGAGGCCAAAGCCCGTCCTCCTTGGAGATGCCTAGCCTGCATCTCCTCGTCGAGCATCTGCTCAAGCAGCTGCCTCATGCAGCTGATGCGGCTGTCTCCCCGTTTCGCCGGTGGAGAGCGTTCCCGTTCCTCCGACGAGTCGGAGGTCACCGGCCGGTCTGTTTTGCGCGTTGCTTTCCTCCCTGTGCGGGGCGTCGTAATCGGCGGCACAGGGAGCGGCTCGGCTTCGGGTGTGCGGGAGCGTCGAAACAGCTCCTCCGCCGCTGGTGGCTGCCGCCCAGATATTGACCCCTCCTCGGGTGGAGTTGGGCAGGCAGTCCTCCTTGCTGGTCGCTTTCGGGAAGCCATTCTTTTTCCTCCGTTTAGCGACTCTGTAACACAAAAGACACTTACCTGAGGTCTTGTCTTTATGCTGCCGCTGGAGAGCCTGGCTCCAGCTGCTGCCGCTGTTGCACTGCTGACGTAATGCCGCGCCTGCGCGCTGGGTGGGTTCTTCACGTAGTCACTCACGTGACTCCGAAGTAAAATCACCATTTAGCTTAGAAACAGAAAGGAATACAATCTGATTAAAGTAGAGTTCCCGCAACGAGGTGTTAATGCAATACAGCAATAATTTGTCTAGTCCTTGACTCAGAGACCTGCCTTCGAATGTTGTTCTTAGGTCCTCTGGATTCTGGATTCTGGATTCTGTTTGCTAGATTCTAGCCCCCTATCCTAAATGTTCTCACCACATACACTCCACTAAGCAGTCATTACTCATTATTTTAAGTGTCATTGGTTGGTAACAATTGGTCATCTTTAAACAATCAAACAACCTTGGAAAATTGTCCATTCTTAAAATAACTCCTTCACTGAGGTTTGTATTAACTACTTTACAAAATTTGCACTGTCAGGTTGGAGTAGCTTTGTCCTTCGTCCAGCGAGTCACACCTCTAAATAGCTTAATACATCCCTCTGTCATCATGGTCTACAGCACCCTGCACTTGTAACTCCCTCCTCTCTCGCAGTACGCACTCCATGGTTAACTGCTTTTCAACATCACCCATCTTGTGACAATACTAAGCTGACCTAATTTACCAGATCAATTTTATAATGTCATTAGACATTATATCTCAACATTTGTTTCATGTATACCAGTCCTGTCTAACCAATATTAGTAATTTCTCATCCCCAGAGAGAAATGCTTGGATAACAAACCTGTGTAGCCTGCGTCCACTGGCATATGAGAGTTAGATATAGCTCTTAGGGCTAACAGAATCAAGCGATATGGGGAGAAAGCAGGAACAGGGTATTGATTCTAGATGATCAGCCATGATCATATTGAATAGCGATGCTAAGCTCGAAGGACCGAAGTAGGTCTGCACCTACTTTCTATGTTTCTATGAATGTAACACAATTAATTAACAAAACCATTATATTATGGGTGGCACAGTGACGCTACTGTTAAAACCACTGACTCACAGCACCAGGGACTCAGGTTCAATCCTGGGTTTGGGTGCTGTCTGTGTGGAGTTTACACGTGCTCCCTGTGATCGCGTGGACATCATCTGGGTGCTCACACATCCCAAAGATGTGAGAGTTTGTGGGTTAATTGGTCTATGTAAATTGCCCCTGATGTGTAGGGAGTGGATGCAAACATTGGTGTGAAGGGGTGATCGATGGTCGGCGTGGACTCTGTGGCTGAAGGCCCTGTTTCTGTGCTGTATCTTTCAATCAATCAATCAAAAACATGATACCAGCATCTGCAGTCCCTGTGTCTGCCTTTTTATTAAATTTGCTATCACAATTATGAATTTCCTCTTCACTAACTAGAATTTGTACAAGGAAACAAAATGGGTACAGTATGCCATATGTCAACCTCAGCTTGTTAATTGGACAACTGGGAAATACTCTCTGTGTTGTAACCCTCCCACATGATCATGGATTTTCTATATTGATTGATGACACTTTGGTTAGAAGCTGCCTTACTTCACCGAGCGCAGAACAGAATGTTTGTTCCTTTATTCATCATTTTGAGGGTTGTCATACCACACCCTCATGGCCTGTCTCCCCTTCACACTGGGAGTGAGGATAATGGCAACAATGGATTTTATTCACACGTTACTTTCATCTCCCAAGCATCCCTGATGCTGCTGTGGCTATAAGAATTTAAAGCAAAACCCAGAAAATAAATGGAATACTCAATAAATTAGGAAGCACCTGTGGAGAAAGAAACCAAGGTGTCCACAGATCTTCTGAAAGGTCATAGATCTGAAACAGTTTTCCTTCACCAGAGCTTTGCATCACTTGTGAAGGTTTGCTTACATTTTCACTTTTTGTTTTGTTTCAGTCTTCCAGCAACTACAGCATTTATCTTTTGTTCACTGGGTCTGTTCTCGCTGGAGTTTAGAAGGATGAGTGGCAACTTTGTTGAAACTTACCAAATAGTGAAAGGTGTGATTAGAGTGGATGTGGAGAGGACGTTTCCACCAGTGAGAGAATCTAGGACCTGAGGCAATAACCAATCCTCCCCCAGACATGCTGGAAGCAGGCATGCTCTTTGAGCAACGCGCTGCAACCTGGGGGGTGTATCGGGTAAACAACAACCCCTCCTGGGTAAGGACGCTGCAACCAGTGAGTTGCAGAACACCCCAGCACAGTGACACCAAATGTCAACATATCATGTGATGAGAGCATTTACCACAGTGTATATACTAAATGTCTCACGACTTTGATGGGCATGTTCCGATTAAGGAGAACATATAACAACATCATTTTGTTACCATGTTGGTTAGTTATGCTCCACCATGAGATTAAGATTGTCCCTGCCTAATCAAGTCAGGATACCTGTGGGACGATAAAAGTACCAAGCACCGCCCCTTACCTGCTGTGATCTCCAACTCCATCCCATAACACAGGCTTAGTAGCATTGGGGGAATATGACTCCATGCACGAGGCACGCAAATACTTGGAATGTGCACTTCCCGGAGTGTTTGAAATAGAAAATGAACGCATTCTCCATAAAATAGACTGCATTACTTTTTGTGTGTAGGCAACATTGCTATGCTATGGCAAAGAACTTAGATATATCATATGTGTAAGAAGGAACTGCAGATGCTGGTTTAAACCAAAGATAAACACAAAAATCTGGAGTAACTCAACGGGACAGACAGCCTCTGTAGAGAAGGAACACTTTAATTCCTTCTCTCTAGAGATGCTACCTATTTTGCCGAGTTGCTCCAGCTTTTTGTGCCTATCTTAGATATATCATACACTGAACAAACTTCTAAGAGGGGAGAGGAATGTTTCTTTCAAAATAAATCTATTTATGTAACGTTGAATGGTTATGATTTATAATCAACGTTTATCAAAAGCGATTAACACGTAGTGTGCAATCTGTTCCTCACAATTAGGTAATTTGTGATATGTTTCTGTCAGTACTGGGAGCCCTCACTTTGCTAACTATCGGTTAGCAGCAATGGCACATGCTTTAATCCATCAAATATAGAATAGAGAGGGCAATATTGTGTACTGTAGCAATAGATAGGATAAATGCACGGAGTCTTTTACCCAGAATAGGGGAATCAAGAACCAGAAGATATTAGTTTATTGTGAGGGGGGAAAGATTTAATAGGAACCTGAGGAGCATATTTCTTTGCACACAGAAGGTGGTCGTAAGTAAGTAAGTAAGTAAGTAAGTAAGTAAGTAAGTAAGTAAGTAAGTAAGTAAGTAAGTAAGTAAGTAAGTAAGTAAGTAAGTAAGTAAGTAAGTAAGTAAGTAAGTAAGTATTTATGTATGTATATTGGCCAAGTATTCACATACAAGGAATTTGTCTTGGTGCTCCGCCCACAAGTAACAACATGACATACAGCGACAATTACGAATGACTCAGAAAACACTAAACATTAATAATAATAAAATATTAATGATAAAACACCATTGATCAACCATGTGAACCAACAGAATACCAGATCAAAGGGAGGCTATAGAGCAACTACTCGTGGATAAAAACTGTTTTTATGTCTGGCTGTGGCAGCTTTGACAATCCGGAGTCGCTTTCCAGAGGGAAGTGATTCAAAGAGTTTGTGGCCAGGGTGAGAGGGGTCAGAGATGATCTTGCCCGCTCGCTTCCTGGCCTTTGCAGTGTACAGTTCATCAATGGAGAGAAGGTTGCAGCCAATAACCTTCTCTGCTGATCGGATGATTTGCTGCAGCCTCCAGGTGTCATGTGGGTGGCTGAGCCAAACCAGACCATGATAGAGAAGGTGAGAACAGACTCTACGATGGCCGTGTAGAATTGGATCATCATTGCCTGTGGCAGATTGTGATTCTTCAGATGCTGTAGGAAGTACATCCTCTGTTGTGCCTTTTTGACTGTGGAATCGATGGTAGCCCCCCACTTAAGGTCCTTGGACATGATGGTTCCCAGGAACTTAAGTTTTTAAATTTTGGCTCAATCTGAGTAGAATCACATTTGAAGAATATCTTATTGGTGTATTATGGTGACTTGTATGTTATAAGTGCAACACTGGATTAAAAAATAATGGATAAATAATGGTTATTGCTTTCATCATGGCAATTCAAATGACAAAATTACATTGAAGTGTATTCTTGAATGCTGAGGTTAAGACCATGGAACAATAAAACAGGTTTGTCAATTGGTATATTTTTAAAGGCAACTAGATCCTGTCACATGGGAAGCCTGGTCCCCCAACGCAACCCGTTCCCCAACGCAATATTCCACCACTCACCCATAGCCCCCACAGGAGGCCTGGTCCTACAACGCAATATGTTCCCCAGCGAAATGTTCCACCACTCACCCATAGCCGACAACTGTGCAGGAGCTGCTCATTTCACCTTATTCACCTTCCCTCATTTTTAAACTTAAAAAAAAATGCATTTGCACTTGCTAGCTAAGCAGAACTCAATGTACTGCGACGTAAAAAAAAAGGCATTTGCACTTGCTAGGGCTAGCAGAACTCAGTGTACTTGGATAGCAACAATGTTGCAAGCAGGGCTACAATCCCATTATGACATCACAGCTGTAAGCACAGGGAAAAGCAGTTATTTTGTTCCAGGTTTCTGCACATTTGTGAACATTTTCATAAATAACTCGAGAAATAATGCATGAAATTTTCAGATAAGGCGATTTTTGACCACGGCATAAATCTCGACCGGAATATGCAAAAACTTAATTGTTAGAGCATTGTTTTTTCAAGCAGTATGATCACACACACACACACACACACACACACACACACACACACACACACACACACACACACACACACACACACACACACACACACACACACACACACACACACACACACACGCACGCGCGCACACACGCGCACACACACACACACACAAGATCAGAGTTGTATATGTATACTAGACCAAGGAGACCCGTTGGGTCCCATCCCCCCAATGTGCGGTTGCGGGGGCGGCCTGCAGCATCACACACACACTAACCACCCCCCTTGGTATTATATTAATATTATTCATTGGCTCCTTTTATGCCATCCCCGCCCTATCCACTGACACATAGCCCCCACCTTGCAGGCACTTCTAGAGAGGGAGGGGGTGTAAAGAGAGAGGGAAGAGCGAGGGGGGGACAGAGACATGGGGCTGAGAGGGGGCAGCAGAGAGGGGGGGGGGGGGGGTCAGAAAGCGGTGGTAGAGAAAGAGAGAGAGGGAGAGGGGCGTGGAGGTAGGGGGTAGAGGGGGGGTGGAGCATGGGCATGGATGGGGGGAGCGGCAAAGAGGAGGTGGGAGAGGAGAGGAGGGGGGATAGGGGCAGGAGAGGGTGAGAGGGGGGGCAGTTGGGGGAGGAGGAGGGCTAGAGGGAGGGGAAGGAGAGGTGGAGGAGAGAGGGGGGAGGAGTGGGGAGGAGGAGGGGAGGGAGGAAGAGGGGGAGAGAGGGGGTTGGAGAGTGGAGGGGGGGAGGGGGGAGAGGGGTAGGGAGAGTGGAGGGGGAGGGGGGAGAGGGGTAGGGGGAGTGGTTGGAGGGAGGGGAGGAGGGAGAAAGGGGGAAAGGAGGGGCAAGAGAGGGGGGGAGAGAGTGGGGCGAGGGTGAGGGAGAGAGGGGGAGAGGGGGAGAAAGGAAGAAGGAGGGGAAGCGGGGGGGTAGGGGAAGGTGGGGAAGACGGGGTGGAGGGAATAGAAGGGGAGGGGGGAAGGAGGGCGAGAGGGTGAATGAGGGAGAGAGAGGGGGAGGGGGCAAGAGGGAAGTGGAGAAAGAGAGGAAGAGGGCGGACTTGAACTCGCCGAGCGTGCGGCGTGAACACTGACTGGGCAGGGCAGCTTTCAGGAACTCGTGGGACCTCAGAAGCAGTCGGAGGCCCAACCAAATTAATGCGTGTTGAGCGGCTTCAATCCAGAGCATGGGGGAGGGCAGCTGAGCTGTGGGGGGGGGCAGGCAGGGCATGGCATGGCAGGGCGGGGGCGGGGCAGGGTGGTAGGCGAGTCGGGGGTGGGGGGGGGCGGGGGTAGTGGTGACGTAATTCACAGCTCCTGGAAAACAGTACCCAGCAGGCTGCGCATTGTGAACTGTGCAGCGGGCCGCGACGTGCAGAGCCATTGTGATGTCATCAGATCATTAATTTTAAAAATAATTGCAGATTTGTGAACAACTTTAATAAATAACTCAAGAAATAATGAATAAAATTTTCAGATAAGGCGATTTTTGTCATGGTGTAAATCTATATCGGAATATGTAAACATTTCACCGTTAGCGCATCGTGTTTTGGAGGAGATGTGAATCACAGAGAAATTCACATACACAAATAAATAAATCCACATCAAAGATCAGTTTTATAATTATAGAGATAGATAGATAGATAGATAGATAGATAGATAGATAGATAGATAGATAGATAGATAGATAGATAGATAGATAGATAGATAGATAGATAGATAGATAGATAGATAGATAGATAGTAATACCTTCTGTAACTGAAAACTTAAGAAATGGTTGAAGCTGACATTTCAAGGAATATCATTGTAATATGCACATTTTGCATGAATCTTTTTGCGAATATACTACCATGCAAATTGAGGGTCAACTTTTAATGAGTTACATGTAACTAAGACTTAAAAGATAGGGATTATTTCAGTTTTTCTAGTTGGGCAGAAAACATCAGATCAATTGCATTATTTTGAAGAAACCTTTTAGTAAAATGAGACTTTGAGCTTTATATTTACACTCCATTACTAAGATGACAGTCTAAAGACGATTCTCAACCCGAAACATCACACATTCCCTCTATCCAGAGGTTCTGCGTATCCCGCGAGATTCTTCAGCATTTTGGGTCTAGCTTCTGGGTAAACCAGCATCTGCAGTTCCTTCCTACACATTTATAGTTACTCTTGTTCCACTCACATTTCAATATGTTGAAGGAGGCTGTAGAGGAACAGAACTGCTGTTCAGTATGGTCTACCTTATGGACAAAAATTAAGTCTATGACATTGTTCTCTATTACAAAAGAAGCACAGCTCCTAAGCTCCTAAATTCCCCAAATCCAAGTAAACGGCTTACAGTACAAAAACATTACTTTAACAGGATATGAAGAATCAACTCAGAATTAATATTTCCTTGGAAATGTTTAAAATGTAGTGATTCTCATCTCCCTAAACCATATACATTAGTTCATGTTTTGATCTAGTATTTATTGATATTAGCATGAAGTTTATTATTTTTCCAAACCCTATCCCAGTTATGAATCGATAAATCTGTCTCCATATTCCAGGCAGCCAAACCTCAGGCTCCATTTTGTAATTTGGGAAGGCACACTCCTTTTAACATAACTTGTGGTGCAGAAATAAATTTCAAGCTACATTTACAGTGTAAACCATTTCTAGTAACATAGAAAGTACAGAAGGAGGATGGCATTCAGCCTTCTTTGCCTGATCCACCATTCAATAGATCTCGGCTGATCTTTTACTGAAGTGCCACTTTCCTGCACTACACCAATATCCATTGATTTCCTTAGAAATATATCCACAAATTCACTACCCTCTCAGCAAAGGTATTTATTTTGATTTCAGTCCTGAAAAGCCAACCCTTTATTTTGAGACTGTGGCCACTGGTTCTCTACTGGTGGTGGAAGCAGGCACATTTAAGATGAGCATTTAAATCACCAAAGCATGGAACACTACTGACCATGTGTTGATAAATGGGATTATTATAGATGAGTACTTGATGGTAAGCATGGACATGGTGGACCTGTTACTGTCTGACTCTTTGATTCTTGGGCAGACCTATACCCACCAATACTGTATTCCATTGTCATAGTGACAGACTGTATTTGCCAGTATTGTACGCACGTTATACATGAATAGATATGTAACTACCCGTATTGTATTTCAATGCTACACATAGAAGGATCTGCATCCACCAGTATTGTATTTCATTTTTTTACAGTGACATATCTGAGCAAACCATTACTGTACCTCAATACCATACAATAACAGTACCCCACCACCATACAGAGCTGCGTTTACCTGTACAGTATGCCAATACCATACAATAACAGAGTTTGGCTTACCTGACAGTACCCCATTGTTATACAGTGACAGAGCTCGGCTTACCTGTACAGTGCCCCACTGATATACAATGACAGATCCGCACCCACCAATGCTTTCCTCTAGTGTTGCATGGTAGCAGACATGCATGCAGCAGTATTATATAGTGACAGTCAGAAGTTTGCTTTTTACACAGTGAGTACTGCATTATACAGATTAAAAACACATTTTTATGCTTTTGTCACCAAGGCAACCTGCTCAATGTTAAATAGCATTTCTCAAACCACACACTATTATGCCGAGCAAGCTTTGTTTGACAGTTGTTCATGCAACTGCAACAAACCCCATTGAAGCATACCATTTTGTTTGTATCTATCTGTACGGAGCATACATCCTAGAACAGGCTCAATGTTGTCTGCTTGATAAGTCACCTCCATTCTTTTAAGTGCAGCAGCCCCATGGATGAGCTGCATAAATTCAGCTGCCATCATCAATCAGGGGAATATGCTTGTTCAGCAGTATTTTTAGATCTACAGCCAAGCACCAACTGATGAAGTCATAATTGCATTAAGGAGCTGAATGCTATATAAGCTTGGCTGTCAGGTAGGTCAGAAGAGAGAAGTCTGAAGTACCCATAGGCCAGGGTTTTTGGCGCTTAAGTTAGATCACAACCACCAAGAATAAGTGCCACTGACCTTAGCAATCTTTCAACTCAATGTTTCCTTAATAAATCTGAAAAAGTTAAAATGGCATGCTACCATGAACACATCTACAATGTCCAGCATTTAAACTAGAAGGAAAGTATAGGTGTCATTCAGAAGGTTAATTTGTCGATTTAACTCAATAAAAGCATAACTTGCTTAAATTACTATGTATTAACTTTCTTTATCTTCAGGAGACAAGGACATTACCCCTGATGTTCTTCCTAATTCTAACAGCAGAATATGTCTGATTTCATCAGAAACTATTAATCCCAACAATTTTTGTGATAAGATGTTCTTGGTCTCAGTACTCAAATGCAAACAATAATCATCATGTTCAGGGTAAACAGAAATCTTGGTACTCAACGTATAGTAGAGTTCAGGGTAGTGTTAAGGGCCTGTCCAACTTTCACGACCTAATTCACAACCTTTTTTACTCGTGGACATTTTTTATCAGGCTAGAAAGACGCCCCAACCTACTTGATGCCACGAGTACCTACGACAAGCATCACGGCCTACCTACGACCTCCTACGACCTCGTGATGATCATGCTGCGAGTATGATTCAAGGGCAAACTCAGCAGAGGTCTTGAATTAGGTCGTGAAAGTGGGACAGGGCCTTTAGGCACTGGCATCGCTGGGATTTGGCTCAGTGTATGACCATTTTGACACACTCCTGCCAACATCGTGGGTCTGAAGAAGGGTCAAGATGCTGTCTACCATGCTGAGTTACCAGCTTTTTGTGTCTATCTTTGGTTTAAACCTGCATCTGCAATTCCTTTCCACACAAAAGGAATAAAAAAGGTCAGTATTTGCTTTCATTAACACTTAATAAGGCCCAACGCAAGTCTGAGGAACTACATCTCATCTTCCATCTGGGCATATTCCATCTGCAGTATTTTGAACTCAGTAATAAAATCTCCAAATTTATACAGTATGATCACATTTTGTTTATCTTTCTCTTTATCAGTACAGGCCACTTCTGTCAGTCATTCATCCATGAATTTGAATTTGGCTCTTTATTTTTCCTCTCCATTAGAATTGCCATTCGTAGCATTCCACTACTGCTCTTCCACAGCAACACATAATCCAGAGAAATAAAAAACATGATCTGATTCTAACTACTGCGTTAACTCATTTGGTCTCAACCTAGAATTATGAATACCTTCCCCCCCCCCCCCCCCCCCCCCCACCCCCACACAAAAAAAAAACAATAACTGCTACTGAAAACATTTTCCCTCTTTTCCTATTCTGATAATGTCGCAGACCTGAGACCTTAATGCTGTTTCTTTTCTGCCACCTGCCGAGTTTTTACTTTAATTTTCCATTGTCTCTATAATGAATCAGGAATGATTCTTAACTGTGCTTTGAAATGAAAAGGAGCCATGGCATTGTAACAAACCACTACATAGTCAAAGAGTGATACAGCATTGAAACAGGCTCTTCAGCCCACGATGCCCATGCCAACCATGAACCATCAGGAGCTCACGATATTGCTAATACATGTAAATGGTCTAGCAGCTGTAACAGCACTGATTTGTGTCGTTTCTCTTAACTTAAGTAATTTAAAATGGCTCTATCCAATCTTGACCTGTTCTGCTGCTAGCAAAATGTCACCACACTCAGGCACCATTTAAAAAAATGTGGGCTTGTTGTCACGGTGCATTCAACTCTGCCTCTCCATCTGTCTCGCAATTTTCTGACTGCGGTAATTGCTTTTGGCAATTGTGAACATTGAAAAAAATAATTTTAGGCATGAGAAGAGGCCGTGGCGATTACAGGGGGGGGGGGGGGGAGCGAAAAGTGGAAGATTTTGTCAAGTTTTGTGTGTTTGTGATTTAATTTTGTCTGAACCTTTGATTCTCATTTCCATTATGATGGTTTGTTAGTGTTTTTTTCCCCATAAAGGTATTGCAGGTCTGCATTCTGGCTATTTATGCTCATCTGACAAGTCTTGTCTGTGAGATCATGGTCACTGAAGATGGAATACTTTCTTCCTCCTGCAAGCAATTATTGATAATTTTCTGCCGGATCTCATTTACTGCCAACAGTTGTTCAGTCTCTTACCTCCTCTAGGATTCCTTGTCACCATATGCAGATTGATGGGCTCAATTAGATTTCAGCTCTTTTTTTCACCTTGCTGTAATGTCCATTGCATGCTTAATTCTAAAAAATATTTATTGTGCATCATTCCATTAATCTTGATAATCTATACTGAAAGGCACCCCGTAGCCCATCTAAATATTGGCAACAGGTGTTTTACAATGGCATGAATTTGTCCACAAATTGTTTCACTAAATACATTGTTGTTCCTAGATCCCAGAATACAATGTAATTAGCTATGGTTGGCTCTTGATTCGAGGAAACCAACCCAAAACATTGCTTTGACTGAACAATGCAAATACAATTTACTGTTGGAGAACAGAAGGATCCTGAGAACTCATGGAGCAAATGTAGCCATTAGAAATAACAACATGGATTTGTAGCCAGAACAAGATGGCTTGCATCAATCAGAAGAGGCACTGATAACATGAAAACATTTCTGCATATAAAATTCAACGTTAGGGATTGTGCAGTTCAGATCTGTAATGGCCTCATGGGTAACATAATTTATAGGTTTCCCTATGTTCAATAACATTTAAGGATTTACCACCTCTACTTTTGTGGGTTTACGAGAAAATCTATGAAATCTGGATGCTTTTCAAACAAACCATTCATTCAATTGTTCATTTTGGGAATTCTTTGCAATTTTATCTTCTGTAAGTCAAAGGTAGCTGGAAACACAGCGCAGAATTAAAAAATGTGAGTATTTTTTAATCTTTACGGTTCAGTGTGATGGTGTGATCCAGAAGTGGCAGCGCTGTTAACAGCTGCGGCTCGCCTGCAGTCCGTCTGTCTTTACTTTTTTCTGTTGTTTTTTTTGTCTTGTTTTGGTTAAGTTTTAATTTGTTGGGTTGTGTTAGAGGGGGTGAAACATGTTCTCTGTCTCTTCCTTCGGGGGAATGCGACTTTTTCGTGACGTATCCCCCTTCTCTGCCTCCGTCTGCGCTGAGGCCTAATGGCGGAGCTGGCGGCCTCCAACCTGCGACCGACCCCGAGGCTCCGGAGGCAGGCAGAGTCAGCCAGGACTTACCAACGAGAGGCTGGCCGTCTTTGGGGCTAAGGCAGCGGTGAAGCTGATGCTGCGGGGCTCGGAGCTGAGACTGCGGGACCCGGAGCTGGGGCAGCGGCCTGGAGCTGGGGCGGCTGCCCGGAGCGGAGACTGCGGGACCTGGAACGGCGACTGCGGGACCCGGAGCTGGGGGGGTGGCCCGGAGCGGAGACTGCGGGGCCTGGAGCTGGGGCGACTGTGGCGGGCCGTCTCGGAGCACAGACGGCATTCCGGCTTTCGGCGGCGGCGACATCACCACGGAGGTTCGCTAGACTGGAGAGCGGCATCTTCGGCCTGGATCGATCGCCTCAGCGCAGAGGGAGAACAAGGAGGGAAGAACGGAGACTATCTATCTATCTATCTATCTATCTATCTATCTAATGACAATAAAGGATCTATCTATCTATCTATCTATCTATCTATCTATCTATCTATCTATCTATCTATCTATCTATCTATCTATCTATCTATCTATCTGTCTATCTGTCTATCTATCTATCTGTCTATCTATCTGTCTGTCTGTCTATCTATCTATCTATCTATCTATCTATAAAAGAGGTTCCAGATTTCGGTGTCAACCATTTCAGTGAATTCACATTAATCCTGGAGGAAAAGCAGTCTTACATCAATATAGAACTATCATGGCTTGCAGGCACTGGTATCTTAATTCCTATTTATTTATGTATCTTATAGACTGTGTGTATGCAACCATAATGCCTTCATTTTAAAAAAAAAACCGCAACACAACTTCACTGTTTGAGGCTGTTCGCCATCTAATAAGGTCAAGACTAATTTATATTGTAACCCTACCAGTTGCCTTGTCTCCTTTTCATTTAATCCAATAATCCAGCAAAAAAACTTCCAGCATCCGATTTAAAATTGTAAATTGTTAATTGACCGAGGATCTATGCTTTTTAATTGATTGGTTGATTGAAAGATGCAGCATGGAAACAGGACCATTGGCCCATTGACTCCACACTAAAGTGTTGAACACTAGTTTAAAGTTAACCCGCTTTCACATCTACTCCCTTTTTGTGCAGGCTTAGAACCACCACCATCAAATGCCCCTCATACATTAGCCCAACCATCCCGGGAATCAATCTCATGAACTTTCTCTGAACCATCTACGATGCCAGTACATTCTTCTGCCGGTATGGGGGCCAAACTACTTACAATATTCCAAATGTGGCATGACCAGCGCCTTATAAAGCCTCAGCATTACATCCTCAATTTTATATTCTAGTCCTCTCTAAACGAATGCTGGCATTGCATTTGCCTTTCATTATGGCTTCCCAGCTCTGAAACATAATTATTGTCATAGCTCAGGCATCATTGAACTGTGTTTTTTTTACTGTCAGGAACTTGTCATAAAAGGAGGAAAGTCATGAAGACAGTGCCAAAACCTTTATTTGCACATAATAGAGAGGCAGCCATGTAAACAACCAGATTGGGGTACGAAAGGTGAACATTTTTAGTGACAGGGGCTTAGAGGAGGGCATTTCTACCTATTATGTTTTCACCAACTCTTGAATGTCTAAAGCCAGACAGTATTCTTCAGGAAAGTCCAATCATTGCTTTAGTCTAGATTTTCAGCAAAGTGTTTTCGCTTTTAATCTTCACAATGGGAGAAATTTATCATTCAGACTTTGACGGATAGAAAGTCATTACTTTTCATTGGCTTCAGAAGTCTGGGTGGTGAGGGATACATGGAAAATAGGGAAGACAGCATTGGAGTATACATTGTCTTTCAATTTATCATCTGCCTCCCTCCATAAGATATATGTTATTGATTTCCTATGGCATCATTCACAAGGAAAACAGAGTATTTTCTCATTATTTCTGACAGTTCCTTAGACTTTTTTTCTACCCTGTCCATAGCTCTCATACACCTTCGTGACATCCTTTGTTTGTCCCCTACTTTCTTTCCTATTGCCTCTCATTCTGTACATAGATTACTTACTTGCCGCACTTCTTTCTTCTTCCTTTGTCCCAATCTGGCACAAAGCTGAGTGGCAGTGTGAGCTGCAATGAGATGGTATGAGGCTGCAGGGTGACTTGGACAGGTTGGGTGAGTGGGAAGATGCATGGCAGATGCAGTATAATGTGGATAAATGTGAGGTTATCCACTTTGGTGGCAAGAACAGGAAGGCAGATTATTAACTGAATGGTGTCAGATTAGGAAAAGGGGAGGTGCAAAGAGACCTGGGTGTGCTTGTACATCAATCACTGAAAGTAAGCATGCAGGTACTGCAGGCAGTGAAGAAAGCTAATGGTATGTTGGCCTTTATTGTGAGAAGATTTGAGCTTAGGAGCAAGGAGGTCCTGCTGCAGTTGTACAGGGCCCTGGTGAGACTGCACCTGGAGTATTGTGTGCAATTTTGGTCCCCTAATTTGAGGAAGGACATTATTGCTACTGAGGGAGTGCAGCATGCTTTCACCAGATTCGTTTCTGGGATGGTGGGACTGACATATGATGAAATAATGGGTGACTGGGCATTCAACATCTCAACATTCACTGGAATTTAGAAGGATGAGAAGGGTTCTTATAGAAACATATAAAATTCTTAAAGGATTGGACAGGCTGGATGTAGGATAAAAATGTTCCCGATGTTAGGGGAGTCCAGAACCAGTGGTCACAGTTTAAGAATAAGGGGTAGGCCATTTAGTACTGAGACGAGGAGATGTTTCATCATCCAGAGAGTTGTGAATCTGTGGAATTCTCTACCACACAAGGCAGTGGAGGCCAATTCACTGGATGTTTTCAAGAGAGTGTTACATTTAGCTCTTAGGGCTAAAGGAATCAAGGGATCTGGGGAAAAAGCTGGAAGGGGGACTGATTTTAGATGATCAGCCATGATCATATTGAATGGCAGTGCTGACTCCTGCACCTATTTTTCTGTGTTTCTATGTTTCTATGTTTCTAGTATAACTATAGCTATGATAAGGAGACACAAGAAATTGCAGATGCTGGAATCTGCTGAATCAGTCTGAAGAAAGGTCCTGATCCATTTCCTCCACAGATGCTCTCTGACCAGCTGGGTTCCTCAAGCATTTTGTGTTTTGCTCTAACTTTAATAAGAGCTAGAAGACAGATGTTGGTGAGAAGAATTTGATTTCTTCAAATGAAGTGTAGAATAAGATTAGAATAACATTGAATGCACTCATTTGAGGTAAGTGAGTAATGGGCCTGTCCCACTTAGGTGATTTTTCAGCGGATTGCCAGCAATTGTCAAGTTGCCGGCAGTCACCTGAAAAACCAGGAACTGGAACGGCGACTGTCAGAGTGGAACACACTCACACACAAACACATCGCAAAGGTGGGGGCCAGGGCAAGCAGGGGGAGCGCTGTCTGAAATTCACCCGGCGCAAAATCAAGGTGATACAGACACACACAGGAAGGTTGGCGCTGTAATTAAGACAGCTAAAGCACAGTGTATGGTAAGTACTTTAAAAGAGGGGGGGGGGGGGGGGGGGGGGGGGGGGGGGGGGATAAGGAGTGGAGTGGAGACAACTTTTAAGAAGCCAGAGAAATACAGCTGTGAAGTTCGGGGGACATTTAATATTACCAGTCGCCTAGGTTCTGGAAACACCTGCTTATGTTTTTTTTTCCTCAATGAGCCAATGAAAATGACCGGACAGCAAAAGCAATTAACTAAAACTACCTATGACTACCTCAACTGCCTATAACCGCTATGACTACAGGATTATCGATTTTCAGCTTGAACTTGAACTTAATTTTATCCATGGCAACCAATTTTTGGTCGCAGAAAAATTTTCAACATGTTGTAAAATTTGCGGCGACCATACTGAGGCCGCGACTAGTTCTCAGAATGCGGGAACTCCTCGCGACCATGAAGGAGACTCACCAGAGACCACCAGCGAACATGTGGCGGCCATGTCTCCTGCACTCGCCTAAAATGTCGCCCAAGTGGGACAGGCCCATAAGTCAATATAGTTAATTATTCATAGCACATTCCCAACAATTCCATCCCAATCCATTCTAAGAAAATGTGCTTTTCACAAGCTAATTACTTATCCAACAATACCAAATCTTCCCCCCAAATCCTGAAGGTCCCACGGTACCCAGGCTAATTCATACCAACAACACCTTTTAATCTATTTTCTGTCTCCTACAATTTGTTTTGTCAGACCTTAATCTATTCCACACAATATTGATTCAATGTTCTGTTAATTACCGCGCCACACTTTCCCACAAGAAATTTAAAAATGGAGTTGTTATACTCTTTGTCTTTATACCTGTGAGATAGCATTTTAAGCAAGATGGAAACTTACGTTAACAGAAGTAGATTTCCAGTAATAATTTTCTTTACTATTATTTCCTGAAACTTTGCTTAGCCATTTGAACAACTTCCTTTTCCATGGTCCTGTGGCCTTATTTATGTGACTTTTCCTAATTATAATCCTTAAAACAAATATCTGTCAATATCTTTGCCTCCAAGAAATGACAATAGACAATAGACAATAGGTACAGGAGTAGGCCATTTGGCCCTTTCAGCCAGCACCGCCATTTAATGTGATCATGGCTGATCATCCCCAATCAGTACCCCGTTCCTGTCTTCTCCCCATATTCCCTGACACCGCTATTTTTAAGAGGCCTATCTAGTTCTCTCTTAAAAGCATCCAGAGAACTTGCTTCCACTGCCCTCTGAGGTGGAGAATTCAACAGCGGGTCAGGCAGCATCTCTAAAGGAAAAGAATAGATGACGTTTCAGGTCAAAACGCTTCTTCAGACTTCAGTCAGGGGAAAGAGGAATGAGAGACATGGACAGTACTTAGGAGAAATGAATGGACGATATACGGAAAGCAATGATAATCATGGAAATTTGTGGCACACAATATGCAATCTGAACAACAGCCTGATGTATGTATTTTTATCGTCCAGTGCAGAATGGAGAGCCAGTAAGATTGCATCCTCCATTTACCTGTTGTGGTGTTATGCAAATTGTTCCGACTCCTGATTCTTATTGAGGCAGGAATTGATATGCACCATAACCGACTTCTCAAAACACCTCATCGTCACGGATGTTAGTGCCACCAGTTGGTATTCATTGAGGCATGGCACGTTACTCTTCTTGGGTACCAGTAATATTGATGCTCCTTTTAAAGCAGGTGGGACCTTAAGCTTGGGTTTAACTTAGTGAGTGGATGAAGCAACACCAATCTATCAGGGTCAGATGTAACTGACCACAATAGGTTTGGTAGACCGTTGACAGCTCTTATGGAAGCAAATTACCACCTTAGTACTCAGATTGGCCTCCACCATGTTAACAGTGCTCTAGAATTGCATTAAATGGTATAGACTCAGAATGGATCTGGTCCCTTAAACCTGTGCACAATTGAAGCATTGTAGACCATCAGTAGCAGATGAAACATACATTAATGCAAGCTGTTATCACATAACATGTCATATGCCTTACTTTGCCATTAATATGAAGCCAGGGAATAGCTCTAGTCCATTAAGCAGTGCATAAGGGCATGCCGGGAGCAGCAAGCATACTGAAAATGATCATGTTAAGTCAAGTCAAATCAGTACATGACACTTTATTGTCATATGCACAAATATGATGAGATATACTGTAGATACCATGAAAATCTTGCTTACAGCTGCGTCATAGGCATATAGACTCAGACAACGTATGAAAACATAAATTCTGTAACACACTAAGAAAAAAAGACTCTGCCAATAAAGACAAGACAGTGCACAGCACAAATGGTAGTGCAAGACACAGTCCATAGTGTTCTGTTCGCAAGGTAGGATTAGGAATAATTTCAGAATGTAGTTGTAGGCAGGTAGCTATTACTAAATCTGGTGGTGTGAGACTCTCATACAATCACTCTGAAGACCAGTCCCGATCCAAAACATTTCCTATCCATGACCTCCATAAATGCTCCCTTGACTGCTGTGTTACTCCAGCACAATGTGTTGCTTTTGGAAACCAACAACTGTGGTTCCTTGTGACTACTGAGTTATTTTTACATGGTAAGGGACTGAATGGGGACACAAAATGTGGAGTAACTCAGCGGGTTAGGCAAAATCTCTGGAGTAAAAGAATAGGTGATGCTTCAGATCGGAACTCTGAGTGTTATTGGTGTTCAGTGGGACTGACAGACAGTTAATTTACACGTACTCCAGAGCAGTTAGGAAATTAAAAAACACAATATGTTGGCCTTTGTTGTTTGATGGCATACGTCTTAGATTCAAGAGTACAATGGCAGCATAAAATATGTTGTTCCTCTAGCTTGTGTTTAATCTCAGCCTGGCAATGGAGAAGGTTAATGGCAAATTGGTTGGAGGAGTGGAACGCCATAACTCTGTCTGCAATGGCCATCTCCTGGATGGATGCCAGCCTTTTCAACCCGTCTGTCCTCAAACTTGAAGAACAACACCTCATGTAGTCTACAACCCAAAGATACAAACATAAAATGTTCCAATTTCAGGTTAAATTACACTCCACTGAGATCCTTTTCCTCTCCTTTGACCCACCCTAGTTCTTTCACCTTCCTTTTTTCAACTCACCTCATGCCCTATTACCTTGTTTTTTCTCCCCCTCTCCCCAATTTGTTCTTTTTGTCCATCAATGCCTTATCTGGTTCCATATATCACCTTCCTTAGTTATTAGATTCCAGCATCTGCAGCCTTTTGCATCTCCACTTCTCATCTTCCAAGCTTTGTCTCGACCTCCATCCTGCCCTCCCTCATCTGTATCCGTTCCCCTTTTTCTTCCTCTCCTCATCTGTTTCTACCAGCTGTGCTCACCAGCTGCTGTCTCACTACTCCACCCTTCTCACCTACGATCTGGCTCCATCTGCCTATTAAGCACCTCATCACTTGGCTTCACCTATCACCTGCGAGCCTCTGCCTCACCTCTCCTCTTACCTCCTTATCCTAGCTATCTCCCCTCTGCACTTTCAGTCCTCATGCAGGGTCTCAACCAAAATGTTGACTGACCAACATTTGTCTCCACAGATGCTGCCTAAACCACTGAATTCCACCTTTAGTTTGTTTCTTGCTTAACTATAGGTGACATTTTGGGTGTGGATCAGTCTGTCTGCCTGTCTGTCTGTCTGTTTGTCTGTCTGTCTGTCTGTCTGTCTGTCTGTCTGTCTGTCTTCCTGTCTGTCTGTCTGTCTGTCTGTCCATGTGCGCCATATGGATTTGCATCAATATATCTCCTCCAAACCTTCAGACCATTTGCCTATCAACCCCCCCCCCCCCCCTCCCCCCCCCCCCCCACTGCCCCCCCCCCCCAACTTATACCCAGCTCACTCGCCAGACTTTGTCCAGTCCCCATCTCTTGTCCAGCTTTCTCCTCCCCCACCCCCATCACAATAAATCTGTAAATGGGCCCCGACCTGAAACATACTGCTTGACATGCTGAGTTGCCCCAACGCTTTGTGTCTTTCTTTGTAAACTAGCATCTGCAGTTCCTTGTATCCCCAGCAATTTTATTGTTGACTTCTCTGGAATGTGTTTTTTTTATTGAATACATGATGCAAAAAACCTAAAGGGAAGGTCAATGGAGAATGTAACTTAAAATCTGATCTGAGACAAATTTGAGATGCCGTTTTACAACAGACATTGAAGCCAACACAGAAACAATTGAAAGACAGCCCATTGAACAGCTGATTGAGCCTTAAAATACCTGCCAGTAATAATTACAGAGGCTGCAAAGAGGTTTGGTGGCATCCAGTTCTATTTAGTGACACAGCTCGCAGTGGTGTTTCCTCACAGCAGCAGAGAACCAGGTTCAGTCCTGACCTCAGGTGATGTCAGTGCTGCATTTGCATGTTCTCCTTGTTGAATGTGTAGGTGCTCCTTCATACCACAGACAGTCATTTAATTGCTCCAGTGTGTAGTAGAATCTGAGGAGAGCAGCTGGGAATGTGGGGAGTTTTTAATAAAAGGTGGGACCTTTCATAGAAACATAGAAATTAGCTTAGTAGGCCATGGCCCTTGGCATGGCCATTCATATGATGAGCCACGGTGCCCGTATTTCCATGCCATATTAACTGCCTCTAATGCCAACTACCTCAACTGGCGGAGAGTTTTTTGACCACTCTCTGGTGACATTTTCAACCTCCTCACCCCTTGTCCTGAGGGAACAATCTTCTGAGCCTTCCAACCCCTTACCTGCTTCCTAATTCTAGAGGTATAAACCAAGTATCAATTACACCGGGTGCCCAAGAAGAGTAAGGTGACGTGCCTCAATGCCTATCAACCAGTGGCATTAATGCCGGTGGTGATGAAGTGCTTTGAGATGTTGATCATGGAGCAAATCAACTCCTATCTCAACAAAAAACAGGACCCACTGCAGTTCGCGTACCGCCACAACAGATCAACGGTGGATGTGATCTCGCTGGCCCTCCACTCCGCACTGGACCACTTGGACAACAAAAACTCATGTCAGGCTGTTTTTCATTGATTATAGCTCGGCATTTAACACAATCATCCCCTCCAAATTGGTTACCAAACTCGCAGAACTGGGTCTCTGCGCATCCCTCTGCAATTGGATCCTCGACTTCCTCATTCACAGACCACAGTCTGTTCGTATTGGTGGAAATGTGTCAGCCTCGATAACACTCAGCATGGGAGCACCTCAAGGCTGCGTGCTCAGCCCCCTGCTATACTCACTCTATACCCATGACTGCGTAGCGAACCACAGTGCAAACTCCATCATCAGGTTCGCTGACGACACCACTAATTTGGGGCGTATCACTGATGGGGATGAGTCAGAATACAAAAGAGAGATCGAGCAACTGTCCATATGGTGCCAGCGCAATAACCTGGCCCTCAACACCAGCAAAACCAAGGAAATGATTGTGGACTTTGGAAGGAGTAGGGGGGGGACCCACAGCCCCATTTATATCAACGGGTCGATGGTTGAAAGGGTCAAGAATTTCAAATTCCTGGGCGTGCACATCTCTGAAGATCTTTCCTGGTCCGAGAACACTAACGCAATTATCAAGAAAGCTCATCAGCGCCTCTACTTCCTGAGAAGATTACGGAGAGTCGGATTGTCAAGGAAGACTCTCTCTAACTTCTACAGGTGCACAGTCAAGAGCATACTGACCAGTTGCATCGTGGCTTGGTTCGGCAATTTGAGCGCCCTGGAGAGGAAAAGACTACAAAAAGTAGTAAACACTGCCCAGTCCATC